>NC_069501.1:1220149415-1220371915 GCF_027579735.1 Bombina bombina
TCACATTTTATGCTTCAACTGTTCATCGTGTATATATCACACTGCTTAATTCAGTGATACATTGCCTTAGCCGTGATGGCACCCCCTGATGCTGGATCCGACTTCTGTGTCTGTCAGATCATACCCGGCAGCCATCACCACAGTGGAGACCTCCTTTAACGGTGTCCTCACAGACACACTGCACACTCCACTAGAAAGTGAGTTGTGTCTTGAGTCCTCGAGACAAAGCTTACCGCTGCGTGCTTAATGCCTGCCCCTCACTCCTCACAGACACAAGTTGAAATGGCACACATGCAGTCAGATGAAGACTCACACAAACGCAAGCACTGACTGTATTAGGTGCATTGTGGTCACGTAATGACCATGTAAGGGCACAATAGGAATATAGGATTGACAAAAATATATAAAATAAAGAAAAAAACAATGCCATCCAGATCCTGCTCTCAGGGAGCAGTGACTGCTAGCCCCCTGAAACGGTGGACAGGGACACAGTGGCGACCGCTGCATCCTCTGTAGTTACACTGCAGTTTTGTATGGGAAGGAGATGTAGACATTACAAAAATGCATAATGAAAATCATAATTTTCAAAATCCTATAAATCGAATAATTGAACTATTCACACAAATATACACAGGAAAACTTGTATTGGTAAGGTGCATCAAAAAATTGTATTTTATCACAAATGTAAAATTTATATATACATCGTATTATTTATGCACAGCATAAATCATAATTTAAGTACACTGGATGTGCAAAAAAACACATACAAATTTGTATTTATAGGTACAAAATACAAAGCGTAATTGTTTTTTATTGCAAAGTGGACTGAACATGGGCATAAATGAAGTTGTCTCTCAACTTTAAACATAATTCTCTAAACATTTTCCCCCTACAGTTCTCACTGTTTTTTCTTGCAAATTAAAAGGTTGCGAGCTTTTATGAAAATACTCAAAACACTAATTACTCTGAAAGGAAAACCTATATATACCAAATTAACAGTGGTTTTAAGATACAGTGGACTGAAAACAGCGTATTTTGATTTGTATTAGGCATAATAATAAAGTTTAAACATATGCTGGGTTTTTCCTGTTTAATTCGTCCAAACTTGCAAACTTTTACATAGCAGAGAGCTCTCATTGTTTCTATAGGAGACAGCTCGCCACTGGCAGGGACTGCCCATTTTCATTGACAATTGCACCAAGAATGTCCCTTTGAGACTAAACGTGTTTTTTTCGTGTTTTTGCTAGCATTCTACCCACTTAAAGGGACAGGAAAGTCAAAATTAAAACTTTCAGAATTCAGACAGAGGGGCCAATTTATCATAGTTCGAGCGAACATGATAGGATGTAGCGTATCATGTCCTCCGCACATCGCTAAATGCCGACAGCATACGCTGTTTGCATTTATCATTGCACAAGCAGTTCTTGTGAACTGCTTGTGCAATCCCGCCCTTTGCAGATTCGTGGCCAATCGGCCACTAGCAGGGGGTGTCAATCAACCCAATCGTATTTAATCGGGTGGATTTCTGTCCGCTGCCTCAGAGCAGGTGGACAAGTTATGGAGCAGTGGTCTTTAGAACCTGAAGGCTCGCACGGAAAACAGGGGCAAAAAAACAGGGGCATCAAGCTCCATTCGGAGCTTGATAATTCGGCCCCCGAGAGTGTGGTTAAATTTTATTCATTAGACCTCACAACTTGTTTGGTAATTATTGGAGCATTGTAAAAGGATAGCTGCTAATTATTGGAGTAGCATGCAATCTTTTGCACACACTTTCTGAAACAACTGAGCATGTGTGAGAGCTCACAGCCCATACACATAATTCAGTCATTGGCTGATATCACATGCTACAAGGGACAGGGGAATTGATGGAAACTGAAAAAATCTACTGCTGGTTTAAAATTCAAAGTATGTGTTATTTTTATTCTGCACTTAACATTGATTTTGTGTCTGAGCAAAACCCACTGAACAAAATTAAAATGCGCATAAATGCATTTCAATTTGCAATATACTACCATTAGCAAAATGCTTATAGTAAAAGGTATTACTGTTATTCTGCGGCATACGCACATATCCTGTAAAAGCCTGTGCACCAGTATTCCATTACCACACCCTCTCAGAGAGTTGCGGTGGATTTATTGTATGACACAAATTATGTCTTTAAAGAAGCAATAAACACCACCGTCAGCTCTCTGAGCTAGAATACTGGCCCACACAGGATATGTGCGTATGCCGCAGAAAAAAAGTAATAACTTTTACTAGAATAATTTTTGCTAATGGAAGTATATTGCAAAAATGCTTCTATTTCATATTAAAATGCTCCCATGCATATTTCAATTTTGACCTTTCTATCCCTTTAACCCCCCTCATATTGGACAACATTAGAAAGCAACTTCACCAAGCAGACATATCTACTACTTGCTCAATAAATTAAAGTTTACAAACTAATAAAAATGAGCTAAATCTATAACTCAGCAAACACACGCCTGTTGTATAGATAATGGTTTTGGAGGCGGAGCACAAGTTAATTGCACACATGTGACCTTAGCATCACCACAGACTATTAAATGGGATCAATCAACCTACAGGCCCTTGGATTTGTGATGTAATTGCTAAACTCACAAAACCTCCATTTTGTTTGTTCTTAATCCTGTGAGTTTACAAATTGAATGAAAGATAACAAATGTTGTTTTGAGTAAGTACATTTCCACCTTCAGGGGTATTAATGGGAGAAGAATTTTTAGGATTGTCATCACTGGAAATACACACGGACAACAATACCGGCTGGCGTTAAGAAACAGCTATCGGTGGAAAACAACTGCAAGATTGTAATTAACTATTAAATCACATAAAAGTAAAAAATCTACCCCGTGTTGTATAATATAAGTATTGTGATATATAAAGACTTTTATCATTTGTCTCATTCCCTCTCTACTGGGTGACTGTTTACATGCTGTACATCAGCTGCTAATCAAGACCCTGGCAGAAGATCGTGCAAAACAATATGGGCTAGATTTTAAGTAAAATGCGCTAACAACAGTAGACTTCTATGTAGACCTGTGTAGTGTTGAAATCTGCAACCCGACGGAATGTGTGACTGTGACGTCACCACATTCCTGAGCGCACACGTGACGAGTTGACCACCAATCACCTGCTAGAGACACCTCCTTCTGTCACGGTCGCACATTCTGACGGCTCACCTGACTCGCACTACTGTCACTAAGCGACCTACACATTGTTTTACAAATAGCGGCCTGCAGCCACTTATACAAAGGCCATAAAAAGACTAGGTAAGAGGGGCCCACCAAGCTGAATACGCGTATTTACAAGATCTCCTGCAGGGAGGCCTCACATATCTCAGGAGCGCTAGTGCCATCATTTTATATACTTGACATAAATCCTGAGATTGCAAGTTTAGCAATGTTTTCCTACAAACTGAACTTTTCCATGCACCTGTGCTGGACTGACCTAGAAATAACATTATGGCACTAACGCGTCTGAGATATGTGAGGCCTCCCTGCAGGAGCTTTTATAAATACGTGTATTCAGCTTGGTTTGCCCCTCTTACCTAGTCTCTTTATGGCCTTTGTATAAGTGGCTGCAGGCCGCTATTTGTAAAACAATGTTTAGGTCGCTTAGTGACAGTTGTGCGAGTCAGGTGAGCCGACGGAATGTGCGACCGTGACGGAAGGAGGTGTCTCTAGCAGGTGATTGGTGGTTAACCAGTCACATGTGCTCTCAGGAATGTGGTGACGTCACGGTCGAACATTCCGGCGGGTCGCAGATTTCGACACTACACCGGCTGAAAAACTCATGACGGCTATTGCTCAAGTGCAGCTGATGCGCTAAACCTCCACTGGAGTTCTTTAATTAGATATACAGTAATTTTCATCATAGGTATACCTCAACTATGAGAGACAAAATGTGGAAACAAATCCAGACAATCACATTGCCTCATTTGGAAAGTGGGAGAACTTGCATAATTGGTGGCTGACTAAATACTTTTTTGCCCCACTGTATATATATATACACACATATTATATACATACACACACATGTATACACACACAGATATACATACATACATACACACACATATATACATACACACAGACATACATACATACACACACACAGATATACATACATACACACACATATACATACACACACAGATATACATACATACATACACACACATATATACATACACACAGATATACATACATACACACACATATACATACACACACACATATATACATGCACACAGATATACATACATACACACACACATATACATACACACACATATACATACACACACATATATACATACACACACACACATATATACATACACACAGATAAACATACATACACACACACATATACATACACACACATATACATACACACACATATACATACACACACATATATACATACACACACATATATACATACACACACATATATACATACACACATATATACATACACACACATATATACATACACACATGTATACACACACAGACATACATACACACATATACATACAAACACATATATACACGCACACACAAATAAAATATTACTAGGAACATACTACAAGCCCAAACGTGGTTTAGAAAGGAGCGCCAAATCTTGGCGAGGTCTGGTGCGGTATAGGTGTGAAAATATGGTATTCTGTCTGAGAAATTGTATAGCGCTATAGCTCAGCTACAATTATGGTAGTTGTGCTGTATAGATGTGTAGGTTTTGATATCTAGATATAAGATCTAAGAGTGGCACAGTTGATACATAAAAGCATTTAATACATATTAAACATATAAAACAAGGGTGTCGTTTAAAATATATTTTAACAGAACGGCAAGAAATAATGTGTAAAAACACATAAACACATAAATATCTATAAAAACACGCGTGTTTTGCTTTTTAGCTGTATGTATAATGTCTCATAAAATTCGTCTCATATATAGTTGTGTTGGCATAAATCTGAAAATAATAAACAATAAAAAATAATAAAAAACAATGAAAAGTAAATAATGTCCAATAATCCCTTCTCAAAGTTAAGAGATATATAAAAAAAGGTTAAGTAGTGTCCAAAAATCCCTTCTCAAAGTTAAGAGATATAAATAGATTTTCACATGTGTATCCAAAAAATAAACTGTCCAAATTTAAGTGTTGTCCAAAAACGTGGTATAAATGAATAGTGCAAATCCAGCAGATTCAAAAGTTCTATTAAAAAAGCTTTGCAAAAAACATTTCAAAGAGACATTTAAAAAACATCAAAATGAAGGTAGAAAAAAAGGTCTATCAAAATATGGTGACAAAGAATAATCCGTGAAGTCAATCCAAAATAGTGATAAAAATAAGTCCAAAAAAGATGTAAAATATCCAAAAGATAAAAAACAAAAAATAAATGATTAGTATGTGCACAAACTAGTGAGAGTGATCCCAAAAAGGGGGCTTATGTGGAGGGGTTATGTTTCCATGTAGAAAAATTATTTGCTGTATAAAAATAAAAAATAAAAAATAAGCAAAAATACAAAAATATAAATAAAAATAATCCTAGGGAATCTTCAAACCCTGAAAATAAAAGATAATAACAATAGTGTAATACTGTATTATAATTCAACAATCAAGGAATAAATAGCTCACCATAGCTCTGTCAACGCGTTTCGGCCCTCAAGAGAGGCCTTTATCAAGACTATCTAAATATTTATACAGCAAATAATTTTTCTACATGGAAACATAACCCCTCCACATAAGCCCCCTTTTTGGGATCACTCTCACTAGTTTGTGCACATACTAATCATTTATTTTTTGTTTTTTATCTTTTGGATATTTTACATCTTTTTTGGACTTATTTTTATCACTATTTTGGATTGACTTCACGGATTATTCTTTGTCACCATATTTTGATAGACCTTTTTTTCTACCTTCATTTTGATGTTTTTTAAATGTCTCTTTGAAATGTTTTTTGCAAAGCTTTTTTAATAGAACTTTTGAATCTGCTGGATTTGCACTATTCATTTATACCACGTTTTTGGACAACACTTAAATTTGGACAGTTTATTTTTTGGATACACATGTGAAAATCTATTTATATCTCTTAACTTTGAGAAGGGATTTTTGGACACTACTTAACCTTTTTTTTATATATCTCTTAACTTTGAGAAGGGATTATTGGACATTATTTACTTTTCATTGTTTTTTATTATTTTTTATTGTTTATTATTTTCAGATTTATGCCAACACAACTATATATGAGACGAATTTTATGAGACATTATACATACAGCTAAAAAGCAAAACACGCGTGTTTTTATAGATATTTATGTGTTTATGTGTTTTTACACATTATTTCTTGCCGTTCTGTTAAAATATATTTTAAACGACACCCTTGTTTTATATGTTTAATATGTATTAAATGCTTTTATGTATCAACTGTGCCACTCTTAGATCTTATATCTAGATATCAAAACCTACACATCTATACAGCACAACTACCATAATTGTAGCTGAGCTATAGCGCTATACAATTTCTCAGACAGAATACCATATTTTCACACCTATACCGCACCAGACCTCGCCAAGATTTGGCGCTCCTTTCTAAACCACGTTTTGACACATATTTTCTAAAAGTGGGCACCTGGGGACCCACTATAGACAGGAGCTATAGGTCCACACTTTCAGCACTGTAAGAAAACATTGAATCTAACATACTACAAGCCCCCCAACATTAGCGACATAGAAGAAAATAAACTACTAATGCCAATAGGAAAGGCTGCTAATAATATCAGTGCTGTAATTATGGGAGATTTTAACTACCCCAACATAAACTGGGCCAATAAAACTAGCAATACAGCTAAGGGAGATAGATTTTAAAATGTTCTCAAGGATAGCTTCTTGTCACAATAAATAGAGGAGCCAACAAGGAATAAAGCTATATTGGATTTAGTGCAATCAAACAATACAGATATAATATCAAACATAGAAGTCAAAGAACATTTGGGTAACAGTGATCATAACATGATCACGTTTGAAATCACGTTCCATAAGCAGTGTTATACGGATTCAACTCAGAGTTTTAATTATAAGAAAGCAAAATTTAAAGATTTAAGAAAATGGTTAAATAACATAAATTGGGACAATGTATACTATAATCGTGTTTGTAATGCGTCCGTCATTGTCGCCAGTTGCACACGCATCCTGGTGGATTCTAAAATGGCTGGATTCTTTCACCACCCTACTGAAATCTTATTGAACAGCAAATAGGATTTCAGAAACTCTAAACCTATTGAATAATTTCAAAATATTAGCCAATAGGAATGCAAGTTACCCCAAATTGAATGCGGTACCTTGCATTAAATTTTCAGTGTACGCCGGAGTTCGGATGAAGAGGAGCCGCTGAGGATCACTGCCGCTGCGGCTGAAGACCGCCGCAGAGAACTGCAGTTCCGGATCCGCGAATCGGGGAAGACCGCTCTTCACTTCCGCACCACCTTCGCTCTAGATGAAGATAGATGATGGAGCCGCCTGGAAGAAGACCTTCCCCGCCAGACTTCAGGAACGGCGAGTACCTATTTGGGGCTTTTTTTTATTTTGGGGGGGATTTTTATTTTTAAGATTAGGGATTTAATGGGCTGTAAAAGAGCTGATTGTCTTTTCAAGGGCAGTAAAAGAGCTGAATGCCCATACAAATGCCCCTTTAGGAGCAAAGGATAGCTTTGGTTTTTTGAGTGTTAGGTTTTTTTATTTTAGGGAGGTTGGTTGGGTGTGGGGCTTTACTGTTAGTGGGTAATTGGTATTTTTTTAAGTAAAAGAGCTGTTTAACCTAGGGCAATGCCCTACAAAAGGCTCTTTTAAGCGCTATTGGTAGTTTAGTATTAGATTAGGGGGTGTTTTTATTTTGGGGGGATTTTTTTATTTATTTTTTTTAAACAGCTTTATTGTAAATAAATCAGTGAATTACATTAGCTGGGAGACGCAGCTCCCACCGTACAGATTACAACAACAGCTGTTAAATTTATGGATAACAATGTAAATGTATCGAGCATTATGTTTTCATTAAACTTTCTATTAGTTAACTTTAGATGGTGTATGTGCTTAAGAGGTTAACAAAGAGATTATACTTCCCAGTCCACCGGCGCCCCGATCATCATCATCCTGTTTGTTTATAAAAAGGGGGGGCTCAGTTCCCATAACCAGCCATGGTTGATGTTTGTATTGTGGGTGAATTTATTTGTTTATTTATGTTGGGTGTAGTTGGACCAAAGTTGCGAGAATTCTACGAAGTAATTTATTTTATCTTGTTTGAGGTAGTAGTACTCTTCTAGTTCAATGGTGTCTGTTACTTTTTGTCTCCACATACCTATAGATGGTACTTCTTTACCTCTCCAGTTCTTAGCTATTAAGATTTTTGCACTGTTAGTCAAAATGTTGAGCAGGTGCAGGTACGGTTTGTATTTTATAGATGGGGGGGGTTTGTGTAAAAGCCAAATCAGTGGATCGAGTGGAAGTGTTAAATCCAGGATGGATTCCACTTCTGATATCACTTCTCTCCAAAAATTTTGGACACTATTGCACCACCACCACATGTGTGCTGTGTCGCTGTTTACGTGGCCGCAGAGCCAACATTTGTTACTTTGCGTGTGGAATAAGCGGTGTAGTTTTTTCGGAGTGTGATACCATCTGTGATGTAGTTTAAGATTAACCTCTAAGATAGATGATGAGATTGAGGATTTTATTATGGTTTGAAACATTATTTTACTTACGTGAGGTAGGATTATAACCCCTAGGTCTCTTTCCCAACTCTCTAGGTATGGGGGTATATAACCTGGTGGAGTGTGTGTGAGGATCTTATAGATTGTGGATAAAGTGTGTCTTAGTGGGGGAGTTTGGACGCATAGGGATTTGAAGTTGGTCAGAGGTCTAACCATGTTGCCATACCCTGGGTGTTTGGTGATAAAGTGGGTCGTTTGTCTATAGGTGAACCAGTTAGTAAAGCACTCGTGTCCTTGCGAGATTAGGTCTACTTGAGATAGCAGGGTTTCGTCCTTAGTTAGCATGTTTATCGTAAAATCCCTATTAGGTGTGTCCACTGTCATATGTGTGTGGAAGGGTCTTACTGTGAAGTCTCCATTTTCAATTAAGGATGTCAGGGGCAAGGGGATTGAGGAGATATTATGTGTTGTATTGATAATGAATTCCCAGTTCCGATAAGTTTCTTGAATCATGGGGTTATCAGTCCTGGAGGATTTAAGTAAGCCCGAGTTACCCCAGCATAACCTCCCAAGGTGTGGTTTTCCCATTATAGAGTGTTCCAATGCAACCCATCTTTTATGGCTGTAATGGATGTTCCAATCTATTAGCCTCTGTAAAAAGATGGCCTGGCGATAGGCTAAGAGGTTCGGCACCCCCAACCCCCCTTGTGCTTTGGATAGTTGCATTATGTGTCTATTTATTCTGGGTGGTCTCCTGCGCCAGATGAAGTCACTAAATGCCTTTTGCATAGAGGGAATGAATGTTTTAGGGAGGGGAATTGGTAAGGTTTGTAGGAGATATAGTATGCGTGGGAAGATGTTCATTTTAATGGTGTCTATACGTCCCAGCCATGACAATTTTTTGGATCCCCATGACGAAAGATCACGTATGATTGTGTTTTTGATGGGTATATAGTTTGTTCGGTATATGTCGTTGAGTGAAGGGGTGAGGTGCACTCCTAGGTATTTCAGTGAAAAGGGGCACCAAGTAAATGGGGTTACCTGACGTGTGGCAAGTAGTGATGGGCCAGTCAGATTTATATTTAATATTTTGGATTTGGACATGTTGATGACAAAATTCGAGAGAGCTTGGTAATTATTGAATTCTTCTAGTAAGTGAGGGATTGAGTTCTCTGGTTTGGTTAATGTGAAGAGAATGTCATCTGCAAATAGTGATAGGACGTATCTCTGATTACCAATTGTGAGGCCGGTTATTTGGGAGTTCTGCCTAATTTTTCTTGCTATTGATTCGATGACACATGCAAAGAGGAGTGGGGACAATGGGCATCCCTGACGGGTTCCATTAGATATAACAAAAGGGGGGGAGAGAGCGCCATTTACCAGTATTCTCGCTGTGGGGTGAGAGTATAGTGAAAAAATCCTGGTAAGGATTTTTGTCCCTAGGCCCATGTGAACTAGTGTGGCCCGCATATAGTCCCAGGCAACACGGTCAAAGGCCTTTTCAGCGTCCGTGGACAGGAGGACTAGTGGTATGTTTTCAAGTTTGGCATAGTGTATTAGGTTTAAGGCCCTAACCGTGTTGTCTTTCGCCTCCCTGCCAGGTACGAAAACCACTTGGTCGAGGTGAATTATGTCCGGGAGGATCCTGTTTAATCTGTGGGCTAAGATTCTTGCGTAAATTTTAATGTCAGTATTTAATAACGATATGGGGCGATAATTGTTTGGTACATCTTGTGGTTTGTTGGGTTTGGGGATTAGTATTATGTGGGCTTCCAGTGCTCTGGCAGGAAAACATTCGGTTTCATCAATGGATTGGAAATAACGCAGCATATGTGGGTTTAAGATGTCTTGAAATGTGGTGTAGTATTTATGGGTATAGCCGTCGGGTCCCGGTGCCTTTCCGGTAGGTACATTTTTAAGTGCTAGCTTTAGTTCAGATAAAGAGATAGGGTTTTCTAGTTGTTCCTTTTGCTCTTCAGATATACATGGCAAATTAAGTTTCTCTAGGTATTCCCTTATTAATTGTGCTCTGATTGCTGCTTGGTGTGGGGCATTCAAGTTTGAACTACGGATGTTATATAGTTTTTGAAAGAAGGATCTAAAGGTGTGTGCTATATCTTTAGTGGAGGACTGAGTTTGGCCTCTACAGTTCCTGATACTCATGATGTATTTTTGGTGTGCTTTCTGTTTGAGGTATCTAGCTAGAAGTCTGCCTGACTTGTTTCTGCCCTCATAATGTTTTTGTTGTAGGTGCAAGGCCTGTCTTTTATGTGTTTTGTCCAGATGCGAAGCTAAGGTTTGTTTTAGCAATGTAATTTCGTTGAGTAGGTTTTTGTCCGATGGTGAAATTTTATGTTGGGTTTCTAGTCTCTGTATGTTTGAGATTAGTGAGGTAGTCAGTGCTCTTTTGGCTTTGTTTTGTTGTGCTTTGATGGCAATCAGTTCTCCTCTCACAACGCTTTTGTGGGCTTCCCACAGTATGTTTGTTTCAGTGTCAGGCTGTACGTTGTGTTCAAAGTATTCTGTTAGTACTGTCAGTATTCTAGGGGCCGTTTCTGGGTTTGTCAAGAGTTGTTCGTCTAGCCTCCAAATGTAATCCTTTATAGGTTTCGAGGGCCATGTCAGTGAACAAAGTATGGAGGTGTGGTCAGACCACGTAATGGGGGGTGATCTTTGCAGAGGTAAACAAAGAAAGGCCTCCAATGTCAGCAGGGATTTTTTATTTTTATAGGGGTATTAGTTTAGGTTTAATTTTTTTATTTTGGATAGCTTTGTTTATTTTTTCTGTATCTTTAGTTTGGGGGTTTGTATTTTTTAATCATAGACTGCCCTCTGGGCAGGCTTATAGCCTAGTTCTCTAATAAAAATAATAGGATAAATGGATAACATTTAAAACTTTGTTAAATAATCATATCAACACATACCACATGGTTATAAAAGTAAAAAGCAATACAACCAAGCCAATGAGGATAAAAAAAATTAGTTAAGAGAAATTAGGAAAAAATGTAGGGCATTTAAATTATTCAAAGAAAATAGTACAGACTCAACATTCCAAATATATAAGGAATATAACAAAGCATGCAAAAAGGCAATCAAATGTGTCAAAATTGAAAATGAAAAGGATTCTAAGTCAAACTCTAAAAAGAACATAAATGTCAAAAAATCTAAGGAGAAAAAAAGGGTACATTAAAATGTGTGAAGGGTAGCATGTTTAACAGTGACAGGGAGAAGACAGAGGTACTAAACCAGTTTTTTCTTCAGTATACACAAGAGAGGAACCAATGGGAGATACTTTGAAACAAACTAGAACATACAAGCCCATAACATTAACTGGGTTATCTCCAGTGAATGTCAGAAAAAAATGGATAATATTAAGGTAAATAAAACTCCAAGCCCAGATAGCATACACCCAAGGGTTTTACGGGAACTTAGCACTGTTATAGCCAAACATCTACTCTTAATTTTTCAAGACTGATTATCTTCAGGCATAGTACTCAAGCAATGAGTAGTAGTAAACGGATCTTACTCAGATTGGACAAAAGTAATCAGTGGAGTCCCCCAGGGATCAGTACTGGGCCTTGTTCTTTTTAATATTTTCATTAAAGGGATACTAAACCCACATCTTTTCTTTCATGATTAAGATAAGCATTACATTCCTACTTTTCTAATAAAGATAGCAAGAAAACGAAGAGAAATTGATAATAGGAGTTAATTAGAAAATTGGTTTCAATTGCATGGTCTATATGAATCATGAAAGAAAAATATGGGTTTAGTATCCCTTTAATGACTGAGTAAGGATTAAATAGCAACATCTGTATTTTTGCAGATAATACAAAGTTGTGTAAGGTCATTAGGTCAGTGCAAGATGAAATTGCTTTACAAGGGGATCTACAAAAATTAGAAGAATGGATAGGTAAATGGAAAATTCAATTTAATACACGAAAATTCAAAATTCAAGTAAGCAGGTAACCTATTATTTAAATGAGACTAGATTTAGCAAATCAAAGGAGGAAAGGGATTTGGGAGTACTTATAGATAATAAGCTAAAGATGGGTACACAATGCAGGTACGAGGCTTCAAAGGCTTATAAGATACTACCATCACCATGTATTAAAAGAGGCATTAATGCAAGGGAGGAAAGCATAATTATGTCACTATATAAATCCCTGGTAAGACTTCACCTTGAGTATGGAGTGCAGTTCTGGGGACCAATTTAAAAAAAGACATTGCAGACTTAGAAAAAGTTTAGAGAAGGGCCAAAAAGCTAATAAGGGGAATGGAGAATTTGAGGATATGAGCAGAGGTTAGCCAAACTGGGTCTGCATTTTCAAGAAAAAAGGCGCTTGAGAGGTGACATGATTACTTTATATACATATATTCAAGGCCCATATACAGAGATGGCAGAAGCTCTATTTATTCCAAGAAAATTGTTTGTGGCAAGGTCACAATTTAAGGCTAGAGGAAAGGAGATTTAATCTCTAGCAACATAAGCGTTTTTTTACTATAAGAGCAATCAAATTGTGGAACTCATTACCTAAGGAGGTAGTAAATGTCAATACCTTAGATACATTTTTTAAATACATTTTGAATTAATCCCATTTAAAATGTGACCCATTTAACACAGTCCATCAAATTCATCCTATACGAATCTTAATATTCTTACAATAAAAGCTCCAGTTGATCTTAAATTAATCCCATATAAAATGTGACCCATTTAACACAGGCACACATATCCCTGAATTCTGTTTCTAGCCAGAAATTTAAGATCCACTGGAGCTTTTATCGTTAGAATATTAAGATTCGTATAGGTTGAATCTTCTATGTTACACACACACATATATAACCTAAATATAAACATATTGGTTACTACATGTGCAAATATATATATATTTGTTTGATGACTTCGTGCAGCTGTGAGTTTGTTTAATTTTTTAATGTATATCAAATAAACTACTACATTTGTTTTATATATACAAGGCTTGTGCATAGTAAATTTGCCTCTATCACTATAGAGTACTACGGAATACCTTTACAGTTATACCTACCTGTGGTCTTCTTTGAGTTTTTTCACTACAGACCAGTACAGTTCGGAGATTCCACCTGAACTTCCGGATCCCGTGTGTCAAGTCTGTTCTACGCTGTTTGGGACAACAGCGTCCATCCTCCTTGAGAATTACAGGTAACCAGTGTCGTACCTAGGGTTGCCACCTCAGCCATGTTTTCCTGGACACTTATAAGTTACACATGCTGCAGAGTGTGCAGGGAGGAACATGTATTGTGTTTCTGGACAGCACTATTCATATTCCTCCCTGCACACCCTGCAGCATGTATAACTTATAAGTGTTCTGTATTTTAAGGGACGGGTGGCAACCCTAGTCGTACCTCTGCTTTGTTTTCTTTGTATATCATAGTGTTTGCCCTAGTTTCGTCTTATAGGAGGACTTAGACACTGGCACTATGAAGTATTTGTTTCTTACTTATAATCAATCAATATTGAACTTGGAGAAAGTCCGCCTACTAGTGTTTGCCTCGTTTCTTGCACAAATCAAAACATTGTATTATCTTAATATTCATCGTAAGTGCAGCCTTTGTTTGTATGGTTAAACACTCACTACCAAGTGTAAGACTGGAAAGAAAAACCAGGTCTATGGTTGGCAATATATAACAGACTTTCCTTTTTTCTGTGTATAACAGGGTGTGTGGTAATTCCTCTGTTACGAATAGGAGGATTTCGCTGTCTGTGGATATATAACCAATAGACAAGCTCTGTATACACTACAAGTTTGAAAAATCCTTCATTAACTACGAACAAATACGTTACAAGAATTTTTTATATAAACAAGAGGCATTATAAAAATGTAAAAATTTGACACTATGGCACAATCGAAAGCCTTGGAAGACATTTTCAGAAGAAAACTCACTTTTAAAGGAAGACAAGGTGAACTATCACCCAACCAATCACAATTATACAACCTACATCAACTATTTCTCAATATGGAAAATTTGAGAATAAAGGAACTTAAACAGTGGTATGAATTCATATACCTAGACAAATATTTAAAATTGGCAATAATCCCAAGGGGACTACAGATGAAAAAATTCCCCAATGTAGATAAAGACGATGACAAAGAATTCATGAGGGAATGGAATGAGACACTAAGTGAATGTTCACTCAAATTGATTAACAAGCTCCTAGTCAACAAAAATATGAAAAGATCAAAAATATTAGAGGTGATTAAAGAACTACAAGAAAAGATGTTGCCCTTTCAAACACATGAGAAATACAACAAATATGATACTAAACTAGCTACTCATCTAGATGATCTAGAACAGGATTTAACATCTGGGGAAGATAATAAGATGCTTAGAGACGAACAGGATTATGCTCTGGACGTTGTATACAACTGGTATATGTCCACATATACCAACAAAAAGGGGCAAAACTCTAAGAACACTCAAACAAAACAAGCAATATGGTAAACAAGGAAACCAGCAGAAGGAGAAAAAAGTGAAAATTTCTCTGTAAGGAGTCATGTAGCATCAAAGCATATACAAAGTTCTCTAGAAGTCTCCAATCCAAGTTTACCTGCTGATGACAACCAAAGTTACTCAGAGCATCTAGGAGCAAGACCAAAGACTCCGAATACATCAAGTGAAAATGATTAATCTAGTCCTAAAGAGAAGAAAGAGAACCCTAAGAAGCAATCAAAAAAGTCAGGAAAACCAAAGAACAAGACCAAATCAACGACGAGAAGATATGCACTATAGTGAACTTATTGAATCAAGTGCTGAATAAACAAGAAGTGGAAGTCTTAGAAAAAGGATTGGAGTTTGCCCCATCTACAGACTTTGACTTATTCCGCACTATTACTGACGAAAATCGTTTTGTGAGGAAATTGGAATTAAAGAAGCACTTTATCAAAATACAATCTACTGATAGATATACTCAAATAGCAGTAGATAGAAATTATGAGAGTCCACTTTCCCACTCACTTTCAACTATGGTAGATGGAATCATTGAGAGCCCACTTTCTAATTCCAATCCATCACCAATTTTGATAGAGGGAACCAATGAGAGTTCACCTTCTAATTTACATTTAATACGTGCTATTGATGTAGAATTAAATTTTGAGAATGCTATAATGGAGCAGGTACTTGAACAACTTATAGATGGTTCTGAAAGACGAACAACTGATATATGTATACATAAAGGTATGAATAAACATCTAAAAACTAAAAGTACATTTTACCCTATACAGTCTCGTAACAACTATATAGACATGTTTCAAGAAAAGACACACCAAGACCTAGTCCAATTACACCAACACATAAAGTTCACTAACCAACAACGCAATTATAAATCTAACCTCACATATAAACAGAGGGAAGAATTACAACATTTAGAAAAGAACAAAAACATAACAATCACCCCAGCTGATAAAGATGGATCTATAGTGATCCAGGACACAAACAACTACCACAATTAACCAACTAAATGACACAACTACATACAAAAAAATCCTCAGAAATCCTACACACAGCTTTCAAGCTGATTTGAGAAAACTATTGGACTGAGGGGGAACATTTGGGTATATTGGATAAAAAGCTATGTGAATATATTTATATAGACCAGTCTGTTACAGCAAATTTTCGGCTGGTACCTAAAATCCATAAGAACCTGGAGTCCCCCCCAGGATGTCCAATAGTATCGGGGGTAGGTTCAATGAGCGAACATATTGGTGAATGGCTAGATAATATCCTTCAGCCATGTGTCCAAATGATGACTAGTTTTGTTATGGACACTACACATGTAATAAATAAAATGAATAGTCAAATCTGGGAAAGTATACTTTTAGCTGGTTAACAATAGATGTGTCATCACTCTATTCGTGTATTCCCCATGAGTTGGGTATTAAGGCGTTTAAGTACCACCTACAGCTTAAGAGTGATTTCCCAGATGAGCTGATTGAGTTTGTGTTGGAAGTGCTTGGATTTCTGCTCACCCATAATTTTTTTATGTTTGACTCAAACTACTATTTACAGATATGCGGTACGGCAATGGGGGCAAAATTTGGCCCCTCATACGCAAATTTGTTCTTGGGGTGGTTTGAGTCTTTTTACATATATGGTGAGCAGAATATCCATAGTAGCTTTATCAAATCTTATTTAAGATACATTGACCATTTGATAATTATTTGGTCAGGATCAGAAGAACAAGCTAATGTATTTGTTGACTATTAAAATTGTAATTCACTAAACTTAAAATTGACGTACCAACCAACTAAAGACACTATAGAATACCTTGATATTCTGCTGAAAGGGAAAAATGAAATACTCACAGAACTCTATAGAAAGAAAATTGCAGGAAAGTCCATCTTGAGAGCAGATTCCTGTCATTCTAAGCATCTGAAAATTAGTATTCCCAAGGCGCAACTAATTAGAATAAGGAAAGTATGTACTGACATAGAGAGCTATGACAAACACTCCCTGGATCTTGTCAATAGACTAGAAAAAAGAGGTTACAACAGAGAGTCCCTCCTTCAGTTGAGACATAAAGTCAGAAAATTAGACAGAAAAAGCGTACTATCGAAACAACAACAAAATCAGAAAAAGGCAGAAACCCTAGAGGATATAAAATGTATTACACAATTTAGTAATCAATTTGGAAAAATTTAAACTATTGTAAGCAAAAACTTGGAGATTTTGACCCTTGACTCCCAGTGTAAAAATATTCTAGAGAAGGGAGTTACATTTATTCCAAAAAAGAGCGGCCACTATTGGAAGCCGTCTGAATAAATATGTGTATAATCCAGAAACTCAAACTAGGGAAACATGGCTAGCCAAAAAAGTTTTTTTTCACTGTGGCAGACATTGTAATGTATGTACCCATTGTAAAACAGGTGATACAATAACATCAACCCCGAACAACTCTATACATAAAATCAAATATAGACTTGACTGTTGCTCTAAATATTTTATTTACCTAATTACATGTAACATATGTGGTAAACAATACACAGGGTCCACAAGCAGTAATTTAAAAGATAGGATACGTGAACATCTGACATCGATTGATAGAGATCCCCCTAAGACCCCAGTGGGAAAACATTTCAATCTCCATTCTGAGAGAAAGAAGTCATTGACCTTCAAAGCAATTGACTATATCCCTTTAAATAAAAGAGGGGGAGACAGATATAGAAAACTGTTGGATGTAGAAGTCCAATGGTTTTTTAAATTAGAAACTAAAGAACCAAATGGAATTAACCTGCGCTGGGACCTAGATCTACTGTTTATCAGGGACTGTAGTCCCCTAAAACAATGTGTCCTTATCCTATAAGATATAACATCCCCAACACCTTTGCTCTATATAATTTTCATTCAATTATAATTTTCTTTTTTAATGTATAAATCATCAAACAAATATAAATATACTTGCACATGTAGTAACCAATATGTTTATATTTAGGTTATCGTTAGAGCTTGTTAACATGAATGGTGAAACATGTTACCAACCTGTGTACCTCTCTCATTAGTATCATGGCAATATGTAAAAGTATAATGTGTCTAGAAAATAGATGTAGCACATTACTGCCTTAGATACAATATATCTTCTGCAGCTCTCAAATTTACCAATGTTTTTAAACCACATTTTTGTTTTAGCATTTAACTAGTGTTTTTGTGCACACCACCATGTAAATGGGAATGTGTTTATGTTTGTTATTCAAATATCCATTGTTTTGAGTATAATTGTCTCCGTGTATACCGTTGTGGCCGGGGGGGAGGGGTTCTCCTCTAAGCAAATAGTGATAATCCTCTCCTGTGATCTTAACTGTGTTAAACACTCATGTATTGGCTTACGCCGCTCTACACGGACACCTTACACGTCAGGGGTTTGGGGGGGTTATACCTGAACTAAGACACTCCCAAACTAAGTTTGAGAAAGCGCCAACTGGCGTGAAACGCGTCAGTTGAAGTAATTCCTCCCTTGTCTTTCATGCAACTGTGAGTTTGTTTCATTTTTAATGTATATCCAATAAACTACTACATTTGTTTTATATATACACGGCTTGTGCATAGTGAATTTGCCTCTATCACTATAGATTACTAAGGAATACCTTTCCGGTTATACCTACCTGGAAAGAGTTTATGTTTTTCGTCTTTGAGTTTATTCACTACAGACCAGTACAGATCGGAGATTCCACCTGAACTTCCGGATCCCCGTGTGTCAAGTCTATTCTACGCTGTTTGGGATGACAGCGTCCATCCTCCTTGAGAATTACAGGTAACCAGTGTCATACCTCTGCTTTGTTTTCTTTGTATATCTATCTATCTATCTATCTATCTATCTATATACACACACACACACACACACATATACACACACACACACATATATATATATATATATATATATATATATATATATGGATCCTGCATTCACTTCAATAAATCATCAGCATCCGGGGTGCACTCAAACCAAATTCAATATACACCTGAAAGCCCCAATAAGAAATAGCCTCAGCAAAGAAGAGTGGTCGGTCCTGAAAAACCTTAGAAGTAACCCCAAGTTGGTTACAAGGGAAGCGAACAAGGGGGGATCACTTGTCCTCCAGGATTATGACAACTACAGGGATGAGATTCTATCGCAATTAAATCATACTATGGTCTATCGTAGACTACCAAATGATCCAACAATGGAATTTAAAAACACCATTGATGTTTACCTTGGAGTAATGTTGGATAAAGACATCCTGAATAAAACAACATATGATTACTTGATAGTTGATTATCCCTATCATCTACACCTTGCAAAAGGTACACAGGGACCCAAAGAGACCTCCTGGTAGGCCTATAGTGTCTGCTCGGGGTTTGATACTGCAGACACTGGCCACCTTCCTAGATGACGTATTACAACCTTTGATTAGACAAACGGACTCTTTCCTATTGGATTCTATTGAATTGATCAAACTGCTACAATCTATGGATAATTTAAAGGGAGATAAGTTGCTGGTAACTCTTGATGCGAACAGCTTGTCATACCCCATACAGAGGGGATGGTGTCCATCCGTGCGAGTTTGTTAATGTATCCTTATGTGGGACCACCACTTGAAGTCATCCTCCAGCTCGTGGATTACTGTTTGAAGTATAACTACTTCAAATCTGAGAACAACTTCTATCTACAGGTGTCAGACACAGCGATGGGATCCAATGTGGCCCCATCCTATGCCAACTTGTATATGGCACAGTTTGAGACCAGAGGCACCAGCTTATTAGAAGACCATCAAGTAAAATTATTTCACAGGTACATTGATGATCTATTCATGGTCTGGGGTGGCAGAAAAAATTACCTGTACCAATGGTTTGATGAGCTCAACAGAGCGGACAAGAATCTAAAATTCAAGATAACATCTAGCGTGCATATGGTGGATTTCCTAGATTTACGTGTATATACTGGAGTGAGGTTGCAGACCACCTTATTCCGAAAGGAGACAGATAGGAATTCCATTCTGGAAAGCACAAGTTGTCACCCTCCGCACCTTAAAAGGGCTTTACCTAAATCACAATTTAGAAAAGTGGCACGTAATAATAACAATGATAGTGCCAAGATTTCACAGATGAGTGATATGAGGAAGAATTTCTTGAATCGTGGGTACAACAACAAACAGATGGGTGAAACCTACATGGAGGCACTGTCAATGACACAGGAACAAGCTCTGAAGAAAAAGGAGATAACAGATAATGACAAAGTAAGATTGGTATTTTCAACTACTTTTACCCCTGAGAAGGTGGACTTAACTAGAGTTCTACGTGAACATTGGAAGATCATTTCCACTGATCCAGGATTACCTTGTGGTAATATGGACATGCCCATGGTTGGGTACAGGAGGGCGTCCTCCTTATGGGATATATTGATGCGTCCAGACAACAAGCCTAGTTACATAACTAGGACCTGGTTAAACACCATGAAAAATGGGTGCTTTCGGTGCAGTGGATGCACTACGTGTAGTGGTATGACCTAGAGCAATTTTTTTACACACCAGTGGTCCAATAGGAAGTTTGATATCAAATACCGGGTAACTTGTACAACCAAGTACATGGTGTACATGCTTCATTGCCCCTGTGGAAAATTTTACGTGGGCAAGACACAAGATGACACGCGTACTAGGATGGCCAACCACAGGTCAGCTATTAGGGCAGCTATTAATAGTGGCAAATCTGACAAACCTGTCACCAGGCACTTTGTGCAGGGGCACCATTCAGTCACGGATCTAAGATTTATTATTATAGATCATGTCCCCCCTCTACTGAGGGGAGGTGACAGGGGCAGACTGCTACTACAAAGAGAGAGACAATGAATCTTTAGGTTGGACACCGTAGTGCTGAAAGGGCTCAATGTCCATTTAGATATGCAATGTTTCATCTAAAAACTCAATGCGTGTAGTTGACACCAAGTTGTATAGGGTCTTTTGCTACTTTTACTATGGGTTTTGGATAGTACAGGATATATCGCCCATAGGTACACCACCTACAGCGAGAGTATGTAATACTAGAATATTCAGAGCCTGTTGGGTTCTGTTTAAATTATACTCTGGGCCCAACACTGAAATAAATCACATAAACCCCTTAAGTATAAACAATGTAAAAGTGTTAAATTATTCTTAGTCAGAATCTCACTTAGCAAGACTTTTCTATCAGTCTTGGTATGCAGTAATATTTTGCGTCAGGTCTTTAGTACAGTAGTATATACTCTGTAGGTTTTACCACTAATAACATGGGAATACTGTCTTTGAAGTATAGCAGTATAAAGTATATTAAGGCAGGATATAGTGGTACAGGTTTTAGTAATGATTTTTACATTAGTGAGATATAATTCAGTTGTTACATGCAGATTTGTACCAGTGTAAATTTACGTGTGAGGATAGACTTGACTCACTACTTAGCATTTAGCACTATAGAGTAAAATAGTGTTATTAAACATTGAGGTATATTAAACAATGCATTAGACATTATTTTAATTCCCCTTGTTGAAATAAGATTAGACTTTGGCAGTGTATACACTGCAAGAATGCCGTGCCTTTTTAATTTTGTTTTTATGAATTTTTTCTAGCCAGGGCTGCTGTACGAACTCACGCGCATGCGCAGTTGCACGGAGGGGACGCTACACAGTCTGGCGATACTTGGTGCAGGTAACACATATATGTCTGATTGTTTGTCATTTTTTGTAAGTCTGAGGACGGGGGAAACCCTGAAAACGTTCACTTAGTAAAATATATGCTATGTTGAAAACGGAGAGTGCATTATTTTTTCGGTGTGTATATATATATATATATATATATATATATATATATTGTGTAAATATATATAAATATATATATATGTACACACACATTTATATATATATATAAACACTCACACATATATACTAGGGATGGGAGAATGTTTCTAAAAATTTGAAATTTAAAACAGTTTTGATACATTTGTTCGTTCAAATCTAATTTCAAATGTTTATATAACATTCTAACATTCTATTTTCGAAATGTTCGATTATTTTATTTTTCAATAACATTCGAAAATATTTGTTCGAATAATAAAATGTTTAGCTATGTATTTTATATCACATTCAAATTTGATATATTATTTCTAGTCTACAACTGTGTCTTATAAATGTAATATTTGAATTAAAATGTCATATTCGAATTTGACATTCGAAAGTGACATTCGAATTCGAAAGTGACATTTGAAAACTGTAAATAACATTTGAAAATTTAATTTTTAAGAATATTCGTTCTTATCAACATTCGATTATATAAATCAAATTTCTACAATAACATTCATTCATACATTCAAATTCGAATGTAAACACATTCGACCATTCCCTAATATATAAAGAAACATTTCTTTGATATTTAATATGTATAAATATAAGTAAAATACTTTAACTTCTTTTTCATGAGCTTTGTTTTGAATATTTTCAAGCACTTCACGTCAGTTCTCCAGAAGCACAACATTTTTCAGCGCTACTTTGTGTTGTTCTTTAACTCACCACTTAAGTCTAGCACACACTAAAAGATGTTGGCATTGTTAAGATTCTATGGTTAATTTTTTTTAGCAACCACCATATGGTGCAAGCACAAGATAGCCCTTCATTATTAATTGCACGTTTTTAAATGCAAGAGCCTATAATGAGGCATATGAGAGCTACCACTAGTGCATTGCTACTACTGAGCCTATCTAGGTATGCTTTTCAATAAAGGATTTCAGGAGAACAAAGTAAACTTGATCATAGAAGTAGATGGAAAAGTCTATTAAAAATGCATGCTCTGTCTGAATCATAAAATGTAAAGGGGCAGTAAAAATTGGTTTACATGTTACATAAATCTGCACTATGCGCAGAATTATGTAACATACAGATAGACTTTTGTTTTAACGTGTTCTTGTAAGTTAGTAATTTGGCACCGAAAACTATACTTACCTCAGTTTTTTTTTCAAAAAGCACATCACTGGCTCACTGTCTAATCACAAGAGCTCAATGGCGCCATTCAAGGGCATGTAGCGCACTCCCACGATAGGTAAAGCTGCTTCAGCTGTTCTACCGAGCACAGGAGCACGCTACATGCAGTTGAAAGGTGCCGCGGAGCTCGGTGATTAGACAGTGAGCATGTGACGCGCTATTTGAAAAAAAAAAACGCCTGCAGAAGAGGCCGGCTTCTGACAGGAAGTAAGGAAAGTTTTAGGTGCCAAAACATGAATTTACAAGAACACATTCAAACAAGAGGTCATCTGTATGTTACATAATTCTGCACATAGTGCAGATGCAAATCAACATTTACTGTCCCTTTAACTTTGCCTTTCATGTCCCTTTAATACACAATAAGAGGGAAACACATATTTGAAGCCAGCTCTAGACTGGCAGTGCACTGAGCCTATCATGGTCAATATATGTTTATAACCACCAATCAGCTCAGGATTGTTAGAGCTCCTCATAAAAAGAGTTCATTGTTGTTATATTTTATATTATAAGATGTATTGCCAGCCTTAGTACTAAGCAGTTTAACAACTTAGAAAATGTTTACTGTACCTGTCCTTGAAGCCACGTACAACTTTCTGTATGAGAATAACTTTATCAGTTATGGCTTTGTCTCTCTCAATCTCCAGCAGCATGTCATGATGATCCTAAAACATCAAATAAGGTCTTTATTTAAACATGGAGAAGTATCTTTTAGAGAGCAAACTTGTATTTCAACTTTACTTAACTCTTGTATGTCCTACCAACAAGACAATCATAGAACAGAATTCCCATCCCTTCCCCTACACACTCTTGCTGCTACTATACATATATGTACAACCTAAGTTCTGGAACCTATACAATCACTATATATGTCACTCACCTGCAGCATTAGATACCAAGGTGTTTTGGAGAGAGAAAAATTGAGAGGAGACCCAATCTCACCTTGTACTACTTAGACACGACTCCCCTCATAAAGGTGATCAAATGGGGAATAAAGATTAACTGCACCTCTTTTTTTAATATAAAAGAGGAGCAGTCTGTTTAAGTTTGTTTTTGCCTTATACATTTTGTTTTGAGACTGTTATTTATTTACGAAATGGACTGGTAACAGCTTTAATTTGTTTTTTTCTTTCAAATATACAGGTGCAAATCCCCAAATACAAAGAAAGACTCTGACATACAAAAAAAGACTCTATGGGGCCGAATGATCAAGCTCCGAATGGAGCTAGATTCCCCTGTTTCCGGGCAACCCTTCAGGCTCGCCGGAAACAGCAGTTATGAAGCAGCTGTCTTTAGGCAATTTGCAAATTTTACAGGGGTCTCTGTTTGGTGAACTATAACAATTTGTTGACTCCCTTTAAAAGCCAATCGGAAATCCTCAAACAATAAAAAATACTATTGACTCTCAAACATAGAAGATCATTTTGTATACAGGAGATAACGTTGAAATAAGCCAAAACAAACAGTTAATGCTCAATGCCTGTATTTATCCTGACATAGATGGTCTTGCACGACCCTCTAACAGAGCTTGTTTTAACTCCAGCAAGCAATCTAGTGCATGGTGCATGTACACCAATCAGTGCTTGTCTAAGCTCTGCGGTTGCTAAGTTAAAGGGACAGTCTAATAAAAATAAACTATCATGATTCACATAAGGAGGCTCATTTATCAAGCTCCGAATGGAGCTTG
Source organism: Bombina bombina (assembly GCF_027579735.1). Taxonomy (NCBI): domain Eukaryota; kingdom Metazoa; phylum Chordata; class Amphibia; order Anura; family Bombinatoridae; genus Bombina; species Bombina bombina. The sequence goes on from NC_069501.1 coordinate 1,220,174,343, forward strand.
AGGGCCCGTGTTTCTGGCGAGTCTTCAGACTCGCAAGAAACAGCAGTTATGAAGCATCGGTCTAAAGACCAACTGCTTCATAACCCTGTCCACCTGCTCTGATGAGGTGAACAGAGATCTCCACAGTTCAACCCGATCGAGTACGTAATTATGTATGTAATTTTAAAGAACTTTCCAATTTACTTTTATCATCAATTTTGCTTTGTTCACTTGGTATTCTTAGTTGAAAGCCAAACCTAGGTAGGCTCATATGCTAATTTCTTAGCCCTTGAGGCCCGCCTCTTATCTGAATGCATTTTTAAAAAAATTCACAACTAGAGGGCATTAGTTCACGTGTGCTATATAGATAACATTGTGCCAACGCCCATGGAGTTACCTAGGAGTCAGTACTGATTGGCTAAAATGCATGTCTGTCAAAAGAACTGAAATAAGGGGGCAGTTTGCAAAGGCTCAGATAAAAGGTAATCACAGAAGTAACAAGTGTATTAATATAACAGTGTTGGTTATGCAAAACTGGAGAATGGGTAATAAAAGGATTATTTTTTAAACAATAAAAATTCTGGTATAGACTGTCCCTTTAACATACTTTGTATAGTGTTATAATACTCCCTGCATACTATTTACTTGTATGTCCCATTAAACAGATTTATAACTGCACTCTCAGTATAGTATGCCCATTCACAAAAAAACCCTGCTATTTTGTTTACCCAGCTAATTATTAATATAGCGCTCCCTTGCCTACATCCTGCTGAGAAAGCTTGAGCTTCCTTAAGAGCTTCCTCCAGATTCACAGCTGCAGTATCCGATAAAGGGCTTTATGGGCTATTTAATTGGACTAGGATGTGCACTGAAGGTGAAAACTTTAATGGTGGAACCACAAAATGCCACCTTCCAGTCAAGCTGGGACCATGCGTGCAAAGTTTGTTGATTTACTGAAAAATGAATTTTCCTGATTGTAATTATCTACTGACAAAGATCCAAACAAATGCAGGCCCCTTTAATCTGACCTACCCATTTCTTTTTGTAGCTGTAATACATTTTATTAATATTTTTAATCCTAAATGCTACAAAAACTGTAGAAGAGTGTTCCTATGGCAGGTTGTGACTGAAGATATTCAGTCTTACGATCATGCTTCCATAAGACAGACCTAGCAGTCACCATTGGACGCCCCTGCAGTGCGCAACTGTACTTTAGCAGTGCACAGAAACATGACAAATAGATTGTCTGTGAATATATTTATGTAGGTGGTATCATCAAACTAATATTGTTAGATGCACCATTTTTAAACAAAAATCCAATACATAAGGTGCCAATATTCTTATCCATTGATATCACTTATACCTTTAAGAAGATTTTTGTCTTGCCTATTTGCCAGTCATTATCCTTTCCCAATACACATTCTGCTATCCTTTGACATGTACCACGCAGGTCTCCCTGTAAAAAGAAAAGAAATGCAAAATAAATAATATTATTAAGAGCATTGATAGATGACAGGTCAGTAATGTGCCTCTGTGGCACATTATTTTGCACTAACATTTCTTTGCGCTGTGTATCTGAATCCATAGCTTCCTAGACTCCCAGTAACTGTTTGTTTTCTATAAAGGGTGGCCCCGGAAATTGCATTTCTGCCTCTTAGGCAATGAAAAGGTGAATTGGTAAAAATTTTCACGTTTAATGTGAACACACGTGTACTGCTGCAGCACCTCTCATCTTTGATCAACTACTAGGAAGCTTTGCATAGTAGTAATTAATGTCTGACTTCACAAAACTAGCACCAGTTTATCAAAAATGTAAAGGGTCAAAACAGCTCAATTATTATGCCAGCTCAATCCTATTGGCTGATTGCATCAGCCAATAGGATTTTTTTCTACCTTAATTCCGATTGGCTGATAGAAATCTATCAGCCAATCGGAATTGAAGGGACGCCATCTTGGATGATGTCACTTAAAGGAACCGTCATTTAGTAAGGAGACTTTGTTGGAAGAGGATGCTCCGCGCCGGATGTCCTGAAGATGAACCCGCTCCGCGCCAGATGGATGAAGATAGAAGATGCCGGCCTAGATTTGGAGTTCGGCGGTAGCCGTCAAAACCAGCGTTAGAGGCTCCTAACGCTGGTTTTGGCCGCCCGCTGGTATTTGGAGTCAGTGATTAAAGGGTCTAACGCTCACTTTTCAGCCGCGACTTTTCCATACCGCAGATCCCCCTACGCCATTTGCGTAGCCTATCTTTTCAATGGGATCTTTCTAACGCCGGTATTTAGAGTCGTTTCTGAAGTGAGCGTTAGAGCTCTAACGACAAAATTCCAGCCGCCTGAAAATAGCAGGAGTTAAGAGCTTTCTGGCTAACGCCGGTTTATAAAGCTCTTAACTACTGTACCCTAAAGTACACTAACACCCATAAACTACCTATGTACCCCTAAACCGAGCTCCCCCCACATCGCCGCCACTCGATTTAAATTTTTAACCCCTAATCTGCCGACCGCCACCTACGTTATACTTATGTACCCCTAATCTGCTGCCCCTAACCCCGCCGACCCCTATATTATATTTCTTAACCCCTAACTTGCCCCCCACAACGTCGCCGCAAGCTACTTAAAATAATTAACCCCTAATCTTCCGACCGCAAATCGCCGCCACCTACGTTATCCCTATGTACCCCTAATCTGCTACCCCTAACATCGCCGACCCCTATATTATATTTATTAACCCCTAATCTGCCCCCCTCAACGTCGCCGACACCTGCCTACACTTATTAACCCCTAATCTGCCGAGCGGACCTGAGCGCTACTATAATAAAGTTATGAACCCCTAACCCGCCTCACTAACCCTATCATAAATAGTATTAACCCCTAATCTGCCCTCCCTAACATCGCCGACACCTAACTTCAATTATTAACCCCTAATCTGCCGACCGGAGCTCACCGCTATTCTAATAAATGTATTAACCCCTAAAGCTAAGTCTAACCCTAACACTAACAACCCCCTAAATTAAATATAATTTACATCTAACGAAATAAATTAACTCTTATTAAATAAATGATTCCTATTTAAAGCTAAATACTTACCTGTAAAATACATCCTAATATAGCTACAATATAAATTATAATTATATTATAGCTATTTTAGGATTAATATTTATTTTACAGGTAACTTTGTAATTATTTTAACCAGGTACAATAGCTATTAAATAGTTAAGAACTATTTAATAGTTACCTAGTTAAAATAATAACAAAATTACCTGTAAAATAAGTCCTAGCCTAAGATATAATTAAACCTAACACTACCCTATCAATAAAATAATTAAATAAACTACCTACAATTACCTACAATTAACCTAACACTACACTATCAATAAATTAATTAAATACAATTACTACAAATAAATACAATTAAATAAACTAGCTAAAGTACAAAAAATAAAAAAGATCTAAGTTACAGAAAATAAAAAAATATTTACAAACATAATAAAAATATTACAACAATTTTAAACTAATTACACCTACTCTAAGCCCCCTAATAAAATAACAAAGCCCCCCAAAATAAAAAATTCCCTACCCTATTCTAAATTAAAAAAGTTACAAGCTCTTTTACCTTACCAGCCCTGAACAGGGCCCTTTGCGGGGCATGCCCCAAGAATTTCAGCTCTTTTGCCTGTAAAAGAATAAATACAATACCCCCCCCAACATTACAACCCACCACCCACATACCCCTAATCTAACCCAAACCCCCCTTAAATAAACCTAACACTAAGCCCCTGAAGATCTTCCTACCTTGTCTTCACCATACCAGGTTCACCGATCCGTCCTGAAGAGCTCCTCCGATGTCCTGATCCAAGCCCAAGCGGGGGCTGAAGAGGTCCATGATCCGGTCAAAGTCTTCATCCAAGTGGGGCAGAAGAGGGTCTTCCATCCGATTGAAGTCATCATCCAGGCGGCATCTTCGATCTTCTTCCATCCGGAGCGAAGCGGCAGGATCCTGAAGACATCCAGCGCGGAACATCCATCCGGACCGACGACTGAACGACGAATGACTGTTCCTTTAAGGGACGTCATCCAAGATGGCGTCCCTCGAATTCCGATTGGCTGATAGGATTCTATCAGCCAATCGGAATTAAGGTAGGAATTTTCTGATTGGCTGATGGAATCAGCCAATCAGAATCAAGTTCAATCCGATTGGCTGATCCAATCAGCCAATCAGATTGAGCTCGCATTCTATTGGCTGTTCCGATCAGCCAATAGAATGCGAGCTCAATCTGATTGGCTGATTGGATCGGCCAATCGGATTGAACTAGATTCTGATTGGCTGATTCCATCAGCCAATCAGAAAATTCCTACCTTAATTCCGATTGGCTGATAGAATCCTATCAGCCAATCGGAATTTGAGGGACGCCATCTTGGATGACGTCCCTTAAAGGAACAGTCATTCGTCGTTCAGTCGTCGGTCCGGATGGATGTTCCGCGCTGGATGTCTTCAGGATCCTGCCGCTTCGCTCCGGATGGAAGAAGATCGAAGATGCCGCTTGGAGAAGATGTTTGCCGGTCTGGATGTCCTCTTCTTGCCGGATAGGAGGAAGACTTTGGAGCCTCTTCTGGACCGGATTATGGATCGCCAACCCCCGCTTGGGTTGGATGAAGATGTTGGAGCCAGGACGGATCGGTGATACCTGGATGGTGAAGACAAGGTAGGAAGATCTTCAGGGGCTTAGTGTTAGGTTTATTTAAGGGGGGTTTGGGTTAGATTAGGGGTATGTGGGTGGTGGGTTGTAATGTTGGGGGGGGGGTATTGTATGTTTTTTTTTACAGGCAAAAGAGCTGAACTTCTTGGGGCATGCCCCGCAAAGGGCCCTGTTCAGGGCTGGTAAGGTAAAAGAGCTTGTAACTTTTTTAATTTAGAATAGGGTAGGGAATTTTTTATTTTGGGGGGCTTTGTTATTTTATTAGGGGGCTTAGAGTAGGTGTAATTAGTTTAAAATTGTTGTAATATTTTTATTATGTTTGTAAATATTTTTTTATTTTCTGTAACTTAGATTTTTTTATTTTTTGTACTTTAGCTAGTTTATTTAATTGTATTTATTTGTAGGAATTGTATTTAATTAATTTATTGATAGTGTAGTGTTAGGTTAATTGTAGGTAATTGTAGGTATTTTATTTAATTATTTTATTGATAGGGTAGTGTTAGGTTTAATTATAACTTAGGTTAGGACTTATTTTACAGGTAATTTTGTTATTATTTTAACTAGGTAACTATTAAATAGTTCTTAACTATTTAATAGCTATTGTACCTGGTTAAAATAATTACAAAGTTACCTGTAAAATAAATATTAATCCTATAATAGCTATAATATAATTATAATTTATATTGTAGCTATATTAGGATTTATTTTACAGGTAAGTATTTAGCTTTAAATAGGAATAATTTATTTAATAAGAGTTAATTTATTTCGTTAGATTTAAATTATATTTAACTTAGGGGGGTGTTAGTGTTAGGGTTAGACTTAGCTTTAGGGGTTAATACATTTATTATAGTAGCGGTGAGGTCCGCTCGGCAGATTAGGGGTTAATAATTGAAGGTAGGTGTCGGCGATGTTAGGGAGGGCAGATTAGGGGTTAATACTATTTATGATAGGGTTAGTGAGGCGGATTAGGGGTTAATAACTTTATTATAGTAGCGCTCAGGTCCGCTCGGCAGATTAGGGGTTAATAAGTGTAGGCAGGTGTCGGCGACGTTGAGGGGGGCAGATTAGGGGTTAATAAATATAATATAGGGGTCGGCGATGTTAGGGCAGCAGATTAGGGGTACATAGGGATAACGTAGGTTGCGGCGGTTTACGGAGCGGCAGATTAGGGGTTTAAAAAAATATGCAGGGGTCAGCGATGTCGGGGGCGTCAGATTAGGGGTTAATAAGTGTAAGGTTAGGGGTGTTTAGACTCGGGGTACATGTTAGAGTGTTAGGTGCAGACGTAGGAAGTGTTTCCCCATAGGAAACAATGGGGCTGCGTTAGGAGCTGAACGCTGCTTTTTTGCAGGTGTTAGGTTTTTTTTCAGCTCAAACAGTCCCATTGTTTCCTATGGGGGAATCGTGCACGAGCACGTTTTTGAGGCCGGCCGCGTCCGTAAGCAACTCTGGTATCGAGAGTTGCATTTGCGGTAAAAATGCTCTACGCTCCTTTTTTGGAGCCTAACGCAGCATTTGATTAAACTCTCGATACCAGAGTTAATATTATGGTGCGGCCAGAAAAAAGCCCGCGGAGCGTTAACAGCCCTTTTACCGCCGAACTCCAAATCTAGGCCGCCGTCTGGATGAAGACTTCTGCTGTCTGGAGGACCACTTCGCCCGGCTTGGATTAAGACTTCTCCCGGCTTCGTTGAGGACTTCGGCCCGGTTGGATGAAGACTTCTACCGGTAAAGTGATCTTCAAGGGGTTAGTGTTAGGTTTTGTTTAAGGGGGTATTGGGTGGGTTTTAGAGTAGAGTTGGTTGTGTGGGTGGTGGGTTTTAATGTTGGGGGGGATTTGTAATTTTTTTTACAGGTAAAAGAGCTGATTACTTTGGGGCAATGCCCCGCAAAAGGCACTTTTAAGGGCTATTTGTAATTTAGTGTAGGGTAGGGCTTTTTTTATTTTGAGGGGGAGCTTTTTATTTTGTTAGGGGGGTTAGGTGTAATTAGTTTAAAAATCTTGTAATTTGTTTACTATTTTCTGTAATTCAGTGTTTTTTTTTGTACTTTAGATAATTTTATTTAATTGTATTTAATTGTATTTAATTTAGGGAATTAATTTAATTATAGTGCAGTGTTAGGTGTTAGTGTAATTTAGGTTAGGTTTTATTTTACAGGTAAATGTGTCTTTAGTTTAACTAGGTAGTTATTAAATAGTTAATAACTATTTAGTAACTATTCTACCTAGTTAAAATAAATACAATCTTGCCTGTAAAATAAAAATAAATCCTAAGCTAGCTACAATGTAACTATTAGTTATATTGTAGCTAGCTTAGGGTTTATTTTATAGGTGAGTATTTAGTTTTAAATAGGAATTATTTAGTTAATGATAGTTATTTTTATTTAGATTTATTTAAATTATATATAAGTTAGGGGGTGTTAGGGTTAGACTTAGATTTAAGGGTTAATAACTTTAATATAGTGGCGGCGACGTTGGGGGCGGCAGATTAGGGGTTAATAATATTTAACTAGTGTTTGAGATGCAGGAGTGCGGTGGTTTAGGGGTTAATATATTTATTATAGTGGCGGCGGTGTCCGGTTCGGCAGATTAGGGGTTAAAAATTTTATTTTAGTGTTTGCGCTGTGGGTAGGGGCCTTGGTTTAGGGGTTAATAGGTAGTTTATGGGTGTTAGTGTACTTTTTAGCACTTTAGTTAAGCGTTTTATGCTACGGCGTTGTAGTGTAAAACTCTTAATTACTGACTTTAAAATGCGGTACCAGTCTTGACAGGAGAGGGTGTACCGCTAACGTTTTGTCAGACTCGTAATACCGGCGCTATGCAAGTCCCATAAAAAAAAGAGGCTACGCAATTTACGTAAGTGTATTTGCGGTATTTCCAAGTCTGGCCAAAAAAAGGAAATTTATGCTTACCTGATAAATTGATTTCTTCTACGATACGACGAGTCCACGGATTTCATCCTTACTTGTGGGATATTAACCTCCTGCTAACAGGAAGTGGCAAAGAGCACCACAGCAGGGCTGATTATATAGCTCCGCCCTTCCCTCCACCCCCAGTCATTCGACCGAAGGTTTAGGAAGAGAAAGGAAAAGCTAAAGGTGCAGAGGTGACAGAAGTTGTAAAAAATAAAATCTGTCTTAAAAACGACAGGGAGGGCCGTGGACTCATTGCATCGTAGAAGAAATCAATTTATCAGGTAAGCATAAATTTCCTTTTTTTGGCCAGACTTGGAAATACCGCAAATACACTTACGTGTCCACGGATTTCATCCTTACTTGTGGGATACAATACCAAAGCTACAGGACACGGATGAAACGGGAGGGACAAAACAGAGACCTAAACGGAAGGCACCACTGCTTGAAGAACTTTTCTCCCAAAAACAGCCTCAGAAGAAGTAAAAGTATCAAATTTGTAAAATTTGGAAAAAGTATGAAGAGCAACCAAGTCGCAGCCTTACAAATCTGTTAAACAGAAGCATAGTTTTTAAAGGCCCATGTGGAAGCCGCAGCCCTAGTAGAATGAGCCGTAATTCTTTCAGGAGGCTGCTGTGCAGCAGTCTCATATGCCAGGCGGATGATACTCCTCAGCCAAAAAGAAAGAGAGGTAGCCGTAGCTATCTGACCCCTACGCTTTCCAGAATAAACAATGAATAATGAAGATGATTGACGGAAATCCTTAGTCGCCTGTAAGTAAAACTTCAAGGCATGGACCACGTCCAGGTTATGTAACAGACGCTCCTTCTTAGAAGAAGGATTAGGACACAAGGAAGGAACAACAATTTCCTGATTAATATTCTTATTTGAAAGAACCTTAGGAAGAAATCCAGGTTTGGTACGCAAAACCACCTTATCAGAATGGAATATAAGATAAGGCGAATCACATTGCAACGCTGAAAGCTCAGAAACTCTACGAGCAGAAGAAATAGCAACCAAAAACAAACCTTTCCAAGATAACAATTTAATATCTATGGAATGCATAGGTTCAAACTGAACCCCTTGAAGAACTCTAAGAACTAAATTCAAACTCCAGGGAGGAGTAATTGGTCTAAATAATGGCTTAATTCTGGTTAGAGCCTGACAAAAAGACTGAACATCTGGCACATCTGCCAAACGTTTGTGAAGCAAAATTGACAAAGCAGAAATCTGTCCCTTTAAGGAACTTGCTGATAACCCTTTCTCCAATCCTTCTTGGAGAAAAGACAGAATCCTGGGAATCCTAACTTTACTCCATGAGTAGCCCTTGGATTCACACCAATAAAGATATTTACGCCATATCTTATGATAGATCTTTCTAGTGACAGGCTTACGTGCCTGTATCAAAGTATCAATGACCGAATCTGAGAATCCCCGCTTAGATAAAATCAAGTGTTCAATCTCCAAGCAGTCAGCTGCAGAGAATTTAGATTTGGATGTTGGAAAGGTTCTTGAATGAGAAGGTCCTGTCTCAAAGGAAGTTTCCATGGTGACAGAGAGGACATGTCCACTAGATCCGCATACCAAGTCCTGCGTGGCCACGCAGGCGCTATCAGGATTACTGAAGATCTCTCCTGTTTGATCTGAGCAATCACGCGTGGAAGGAGAGGAAACGGTGGAAACACATAAGCTAGGCTGAATGACCAAGGCACTGCCAAGGCATCTATCAGTTTGGCCTGAGGATCCCTCGACCTGGATCCGTATTGTGGAAGCTTGGCATTCTGTCGAGATGCCATCAGATCCAATTCCGGCCTGCCCCATTGGAGGATTAGTGAGGCAAACACCTCCGGGTTGAGTTCCCACTCCCCCGGTTGAAAAGTCTGTCAACTTAGAAAATCCGCTTCCCAGTTCTCTACTCCTGGGATGTAGATTGCCGACAGATAACAAGAGTGGGCCTCCACCCATCGGATTATCTTGGATACTTCTATCATCGCTAAGGAACTCCTTGTTCCCCCCTGATGATTGATATAAGCCACAGTCATGATATTGTCCGACTGGAATCTGATGCGCATTGAATATTGCTCTCAGTTCCAGAATATTGATTGGAAGTAGAGACTCCACCTGAGTCCAAACACCCTGAGCCATCAGGGAATTCCAGACTGCACCTCAGCCCAGTAGACTGGCGTCCGTTGTCACTATCACCCACAAGGGTCTGCGGAAACACGTCCCCTGGGAAAGATGATCCGGCCACAACCACCAAAGAAGAGAGTCTCTGGTCTCTTGATCTAGATTTATCTGAGGAGATAAATTCGCATAGTCCCCATTCCACTGTCCGAGCATGCACAGCTGCAGCGGTCTGAGATTAAAACGAGCAAACGGAATGATGTCTATTGCCGCCACCATTAACCCAATTACCTCCATACACTGAGCCACTGATGGCCGAGGGATGGACTGAAGGGCTCGACAAGTATTTAGAATGTTTGATTTTCTGATCTCCGTCAGAAATATTTTCATGTCTACAGAGTCTATCAGAGTTCCCAAGAAGGGAACCCTTGTCCATGGAACTAGTGAACTCTTTTCTATGTTCACCTTCCAACCATGGGTTCTCAGAAAAGACAACACTGTGTCCGTGTGAGATTTTGTCAGATGATAAGTTGACGCCGGAATCAAAATATCATCCAGATAAGGTGCCACTGCTATGCCCCGCGGTCTGAGAACCGCCAGAAGGGACCCTAGAACCTTTGTAAAGATCCTGGGTGCTGTTGCCAACCTGAAGGGAAGAGCCACAAACTGAAAATGTTTGTCCAGGAAGGCAAACCTTAGGAACTGATGATGATCCTTGTGAATAGGGATATGAAGGTATGCATCCTTCAAGTCCACGGTAGTCATAAATTGACCCTCCTGGATCATTGGTAAGATTGTGCGTATAGTCTCCATCTTGAACGATGGGACTCTGAGAAACATGTTTAGACACTTGAGATCTAAAATGGGTCTGAAAGTTCCCTCTTTTTTGGGAACCACAAAAAGATTTGAGTAAAACCCCTGACCCTGTTCCAGTTTTGGAATGGGACAAATTACTCCCATGGTAGAGAGGTCTTTTACACAGCGTAAGAACGCCTCTCTTTTTATCTGGTCTACAGACAATCGTGAAAGATGAAATCTCTCTCTTGGGAGAAAAACCTTGAACTCCAGTTGATACCCATGGGTTACGATTTCCAATGCCCATGGGTCCTGAACATCTCTTGCCCAAGCCTGGGTAAAGAAAGAAAGTCTGCCCCCTACTAGATCCAGTCCCGGATTGGGTGCCGCCCCTTCATGCTGTCTTTGTAGCAGCATCGGGCTTCTTGGATTGTTTACCTTTATTCCAAGCCTGGTTGGGTCTCCAGACGGACTTGGATTGAGCAAAATTCCCTTTCTACTTTGTGGAGTATAGTTATACGCTTAGCCAGGGTAGATATAGCTCCCTCCACCTTAGGGACCGACTGCCAGGAGTCCCGAATGGTGTCTGATATGGGATACATTTTCTTGAAAGTAGGAGGAGGAGAGAACGGTATACCCGGTCTGTCCCATTCCTTTTCTATAATTTCCAAAATTATTTTAGGAACTGCAAAAACATCCGTGTAAGTAGGCACCTCTAGATATTTGTTGTCCATTTTACACAATTTCTCTGTTGGTATCACAATAGGGTCACAATCATCCAGTCGCTAAAACCCCCCGAAGTAACAGACGGAGGTGTTCAAGCTTAAATTTAAAGGACATGACATCTCAATCAGACAGCCATTCCCTGACCCCCAACTCAGAGCCCTGTGAGGGTACATCGGAAATAGCCAATAAAGCATCAGAGGATTCAGTATTCACATTAATACCTGACCTACTGCATTTACCCTGTAACACTGGTAATTTAGATAATACCTCTGTAAGGGTAGTTGACATAACTGCAGCCATATCCTGCAGAGTAAAAGAATTAGATGCACTTGAGGTACTTGGCGTCGCTTGTGTGGGCGTTAAAGGTTGTGACACTTGGGGAGAATTGGATGGCATATCCTGATTCTCTTCAGACTGAGAATTATCCTTAGGCACACTTTCTTTACCTAAAATATGCTTTAAATTGTAAGGCCCTTTCAGTACAAGAGGTACACAAAGTAAGAGGGGGTTCCACAATGGCTTCTAAACACATAGCGCAATTAGTTTCCTCAATGTCAGACATGTTGAACAGACTAGTATAAACCACAATAGTCGTTAAACACTTTATTTATTGATTTTTCAAAAAATGTGTACTGCGCCTTTAAGAAATAAAAAGCACACAATTTTCCTAAACTGCTTAAAACGTTTAAATAACGCTATACAACTAAATAAACTTATTCAATTGGGCCAAAAATTATTGCACCCTAAGAGCAAAGGGTTAATTTAACCTCTAAAAGACATTTTAAAGCACAAAATATATTTTATTGAAAAAAATGACCCCCAGGGTACTGCAAAATGACTCGACAATGATCCGGTGAACAGAACACAAGTTTAGGGCCCACCGGAGCTTATGCCTGCTGCCTTCTCAGTCAGAGTAAACTGCGCGTCTGAGTGCGTGAAAATAGGCCCCGCCCATCATGGACGTCGATCATATCAGTCTGTATAACCGCATGGGAAGCGGTTTGCCAAGTTAGCAATGTGGATCCCTAAAACATTTCTGTTTACACTGCAGCCATACTGATTATTTGTTATGCAATCAAATAAAAAAACGTCAAGCTGCCTCTCCCAGTGTCCTATTGATATTGCCCAGTACTATGTCAAATAAAATTATAAACACAGGATTTTCAGTAATACCCTTTATGTACAGGTCTACTGCTTACCCCTTCCCTAGCAGGGAAAAAATGTCAGCCTGTTCTAATATACCAAGTCTCCTCAGAAATAAAAGACTGAACATACCTCAATGCTGCTTGTAGCATGAAACCGTTCTCCACACTGAAGATTTCTCTTTCACTACCTTCGGAAACTCTGTGGGAACCAACGTGGATCTTAGTTACAACTGCTAAGATCATCAACCTCAGGGCAGAAATCTTCATCTCCATATCTCCCTGAGAAAAATAGTACTCACCGGTACCATTTAAAATAAAAAACTTCTTGATTGAAGAATCTAAAACTAACACCTCACTTTACCTCTTCCTATTAATAACACAGGCAAAGAGAATGACTGGGGGTGGAGGGAAGGGAGGAGCTATATATACAGCTCTGCTGTGGTGCTCTTTGCCACTTCCTGTTAGCAGGAGGTTAATATCCCACAAGTAGGGATGAAATCCGTGGACTCGTCGTATCTTGTAGAAGAAAGTGAGCGGTACACCTGTACCTGCAAGACTCGTAATACCAGCGGGCGTTAAAAAGCAGCATTAGCACCAGCCAACGCTGCTTTTTAAGCCTAACGCAAAACTCGTAATCTAGCCGATTGTTTGAAAAACAGTATGATGGATACTAGGCATGTTTGGGTGTGAATGTTGCTTTAAAATACTTTGCAATATATGTTTGCACAATAGCCCACATGTAAGGATCAAGTTGTGTGCATATAAATTGTTCCTGGAAAATAACAAAGTGTGACGCCGAAGGCATTCTTCTAATGAAGCACTCACCAGTAGCATACAGTAATAGACTGAGCTGATCTCACTCACATATTGCAAACATAATTGAGCTATGGGGCTTTATGTATGTATGCACACTTCCATAAAGCTCACGCCAAGGGACGAGATTACATATACGGCGTACCACCCGTAAGTTTACCTCGCACTTCGGGTGAATCACTTAATAAACTGCCTTAAGTCGGAAAAAAACTGCGACATTCAAAAATGTTAGGAAATACACATTTCTGGAGTTGCCAGTGACTTACGGCAGTTTATGAACTGCCTGCGCTTAAGTAAAAAAAAAAAAAAGTTTAACCCCCGTAAAAGTCTAACCGCGCCTCCCAAAAATTAACCCGACACGTCAAAACCCCTATATCTGCCATCCCCCCACATCGCAACTAATAATAAAATGTATTAACCTCTTAACCGCCATCCCCCCACATCGCAAACTACCTAATAAATGTATTAACCCCTAATCCGCCATCGCCCCACAACGCAAAGTACCTATCAACACAATTAACCCTAACCCGCCATCCCCCAACAACGCAAAGTACCTAATGACCCTATTAACCCCTAATCCGCCAACCCCCATCACAATCTACCTATTAAACCTATTAACCCCTAATCCGCCAACCCCCTACAACGCAAAGTATTAATCTATTTACTAAGCCCCTAACCTAACACCCCCTATATTAACCCCACTTATATAAAATAAAAAAAGACTATCTCCCTAAAAAATTAATTAAAAATTACCAAAAAAACAATAACTTAACATTCAAATAAAAAATCCTAACATTCCTCCTGGTGTACCAGATACTTTACAAACAATGTCAAATTATATTGACTGAATATACATTCATTCTATATTTTATTACAGCGTAGAGATAAGAAATAGTTTTGGGTATGTTTGTTTAATAAACCAGTTTAATAAATTAGAATGAACTAACTGGATTAACTGGGAAGAATCAATACAAAACCACCTTAAAGGGACAGTCTAGTCAAAATTAAACGTTCATGATTCAGATAGGGCATGTCATTTTAAACAACTTTCCAATTTACTTGTATCCTCAAATTTGCTTTGTTCTCTTGGTATTCTTAGTTGAAATCTAAACCTAGGTAGGCTCATATGCTAATTCCAATTTCTAATCCCTTGAAGGCGTCTCTTATCTGAATGCATTTGTGTTAGTTAATGTGTGCCATATAGATAACATAGTGCTCATGCCTGTGGAGTTACTTATGAGAGGGCACTGATTGGTTAAAATGCAAGTCTGTCAAAAGAACTGATATAAAGGGGCAGTCTGCAGAAGCTTAGCTACAAGGTAATCACAGAGGTAAAACATATTAATATAACAGTGTTGGTTATGCAAAACTGGGGAATGGGTAATACAGGTATTATCTATCTTTTTAAACAATACAAATTCTGGAGTAGACTGTCCCTTTAAGTGTAGACTCTTTTATATTTATCTGCTGCACAATGTACCTTCATACCAGCCATATGGACAGGGCTGTGATTAGCAAGGGTACGTGATCATTAAGGCAGGGAAATAAGTGAAAACCCCATAATAAAATATACATATTTAACAGAACAAACTGCGTTATTCATTGCAATCTGCTGCTCAGCTAAGAAGTTTTAGCTTTATGATACATATGATTTGTTTATAAGGTTCCTTTATGACAGAGATAAATGTGCTCACTAGTCCAGGAGATAAAAACAAATAGACACTGACAAATAAAGAATTAGGCTTTTAACCCTTTTAATACTGAAGAGACTAGTAACTTTTTCTCTGACTAATAAAATATGGTGAATGTTTTGCAGCCCCAGAATAGCTATTTATGAATTATCTACTGTTATCAGATGTAAGGGCTACAGTAATTATCCCCAGCACTTAAGTCTTTAAGGCAACAATTACTGTATTGCTATATGAGCGTACCTGTTTATAGGCAGGTTTCACTCCCGGCATCAGCACTCGATATCTGTCAACAAATTCCACAAATGTGTATCGGATGGGATATCCTGCCCTGCGGATCCGGATAGTCTCCATCATTCCTGAGTATCTCAGCTGCCGAACGCACAACTCCCGATCAAACAACTGTCAAGAAAATAAAAATAGCAAATTGGATATTTACAAAATTCAAGGAAATATACTAATGCAATTACTGTGCATGATCCCCTTAGAGATCTCATCTTTGGATACAAGGAGACATTAGTCAGACTACTATGGGAAGATGTCTAATTTTGGTTTCTTTAATTCTTGTTGTGGACATTCTTCCCTATGTACAAGAGAGGCTACATATACACAATTATATGCTATTACTATTATCTAGAAAATAATGTGATTGCACATAAGCTATTCAAAAATGTACATTGAAAATACATTCCTGACTTCATGTTTACCTTTCTTCCTACCTGTCTCCTTTTGTTACTAGAAATAATGCATACTGGTATTCATATTTTGGTGTATGACAGTAGAAAGCTCTGTCCATCTGCACATTACGGCCTAGATTTGGAGTTCGGCGGTAGCCGTCAAAACCAGCGTTAGAGGCTCCTAACGCTGGTTTTGGCCGCCCGCTGGTATTTGGAGTCAGTGATTAAAGGGTCTAACGCTCACTTTTCAGCCGCGACTTTTCCATACCGCAGATCCCCTTACGTCAATTGCGTATCCTATCTTTTCAATGGGATCTTTCTAACGCCGGTATTTAGAGTCGTTTCTGAAGTGAGCGTTAGAGCTCTAACGACAAAACTCCAGCCGCCTGAAAATAGCAGGAGTTAAGAGCTTTCTGGCTAACGCCGGTTCATAAAGCTCTTAACTACTGTACCCTAAAGTACACTAACACCCATAAACTACCTATGTACCCCTAAACCGAGCTCCCCCCACATCGCCGCCACTCGATTAAAATTTTTAACCCCTAATCTGCCGACCGCCACCTACGTTATACTTATGTACCCCTAATCTGCTGCCCCTAACCCCGCCGACCCCTGTATTACATTTATTAACCCCTAACCTGCCCCCCACAACGTCGCCGCCAGCTACTTAAAATAATTAACCCCTAATCTTCCGACCGCAAAGCGCCGCCACCTACGTTATCCCTATGTACCCCTAATCTGCTACCCCTAACACCGCCGACCCCTATATTATATTTATTAACCCCTAATCTGCCCCCCTCAACGTCGCCGACACCTGCCTACACTTATTAACCCCTAATCTGCCGAGCGGACCTGAGCGCTACTATAATAAAGTTATTAACCCCTAACCCGCCTCACTAACCCTATAATAAATAGTATTAACCCCCTAATCTGCCCTCCCTAACATCGCCGACACCTACCTTCAATTATTAACCCCTAATCTGCCGAGCGGAGCTCACCGCTATTCTAATAAATGTATTAACCCCTAAAGCTAAGTCTAACCCTAACACTAACACCCCCCTAACTTAAATATAATTTACATCTAATGAAATAAATTAACTCTTATTAAATAAATGATTCCTATTTAAAGCTAAATACTTACCTGTAAAATAAATCCTAATATAGCTACAATATAAATTATAATTATATTATAGCTATTTTAGGATTATTATTTATTTTACAGGCAACTTTGTAATTATTTTAACCAGGTACAATAGCTATTAAATAGTTAAGAACTATTTAATAGTTACCTAGTTAAAATAATAACAAATTTACCTGTAAAATAAATCCTAACCTAAGATATAATTAAACCTAACACTACCCTATCAATAAATTAATTAAATAAACTACCTACAATTACCTACAATTAACCTAACACTACACTATCAATAAATTAATTAAACACAATTCCTACAAATAAATACAATTAAATAAACTAGCTAAAGTACAAAAAATAAAAAAGAACTAAGTTACAAAAAATAAAAAAATATTTACAAACATAAGAAAAATATTACAACAATTTTAAACTAATTACACCTACTCTAAGCCCCCTAATAAAATAACAAAGCCCCCCAAAATAAAAAATTCCCTACCCTATTCTAAATTAAAAAAGTTACAAGCTCTTTTACCTTACCAGCCCTGAACAGGGCCCTTTGCGGGGCATGCCCCAAGAATTTCAGCTCTTTTGCCTGTAAAAGAATAAATACAATACCCCCCCAACATTACAACCCACCACCCACATACCCCTAATCTAACCCAAACCCCCCTTAAATAAACCTAACACTAAGCCCCTGAAGATCTTCCTACCTTGTCTTCACCATCCAGGTATCACCGATCCGTCCTGGCTCCAACATCTTCATCCAACCCAAGCGGGGGTTGGCGATCCATCATCCGGTGCTGAAGAGGTCCAGAAGAGGCTCCAAAGTCTTCCTCCTATCCGGCAAGAAGAGGAC
Source organism: Bombina bombina (assembly GCF_027579735.1). Taxonomy (NCBI): domain Eukaryota; kingdom Metazoa; phylum Chordata; class Amphibia; order Anura; family Bombinatoridae; genus Bombina; species Bombina bombina. The sequence continues at coordinate 1,220,191,890 of NC_069501.1, forward strand.
ATCCAGACCGGCAAACATCTTCTCCAAGCGGCATCTTCGATCTTCTTCCATCCGGTGCGGAGCGGGTCCATCTTGAAGCAGGCAACGCGGATCCATCCTCTTCTTCCGTTGTCTCCCGACTAATGACGGTTCCTTTAAGGGACGTCATCCAAGATGGCGTCCCTCGAATTCCGATTGGCTGATAGGATTCTATCAGCCAATCGGAATTAAGGTAGGAATTTTCTGATTGGCTGATGGAATCAGCCAATCAGAATCAAGTTCAATCCGATTGGCTGATCCAATCAGCCAATCAGATTGAGCTCGCATTCTATTGGCTGATCGGAAAAGAGCTTGTAACTTTTTAAATTTAGAATAGGGTAGGGAATTTTTTATTTTGGGGGGCTTTGTTATTTTATTAGGGGGCTTAGAGTAGGTGTAATTAGTTTAAAATTGTTGTAATATTTTTCTTATGTTTGTAAATATTTTTTTATTTTTTGTAACTTAGTTCTTTTTTATTTTTTGTACTTTAGCTAGTTTATTTAATTGTATTTATTTGTAGGAATTGTGTTTAATTAATTTATTGATAGTGTAGTGTTAGGTTAATTGTAGGTAATTGTAGGTAGTTTATTTAATTAATTTATTGATAGGGTAGTGTTAGGTTTAATTATATCTTAGGTTAGGATTTATTTTACAGGTAAATTTGTTATTATTTTAACTAGGTAACTATTAAATAGTTCTTAACTATTTAATAGCTATTGTACCTGGTTAAAATAATTACAAAGTTGGCTGTAAAATAAATAATAATCCTAAAATAGCTATAATATAATTATAATTTATATTGTAGCTATATTAGGATTTATTTTACAGGTAAGTATTTAGCTTTAAATAGGAATCATTTATTTAATAAGAGTTAATTTATTTAGTTAGATGTAAATTATATTTAAGTTAGGGGGGTGTTAGTGTTAGGGTTAGACTTAGCTTTAGGGGTTAATACATTTATTAGAATAGCGGTGAGCTCCGCTCGGCAGATTAGGGATTAATAATTGAAGGTAGGTGTCGGCGATGTTAGGGAGGGCAGATTAGGGGTTAATACTATTTCTGATAGGGTTAGTGAGGCGGGTTAGGGGTTAATAACTTTATTATAGTAGCGCTCAGGTCCGCTCGGCAGATTAGGGGTTAATAAGTGTAGGCAGGTGTCGGCGACGTTGAGGGGGGCATATTAGGGGTTAATAAATATAATATAGGGGTCGGCGATGTTAGGGCAGCAGATTAGGGGTACATAGGGATAACGTAGGTTGCGGCGGTTTACGGAGCGGCAGATTAGGGGTTAAAAAATGCAGGGGTCAGCGATAGCGGGGGCGGCAGATTAGGGGTTAATAAGTGTAAGGTTAGGGGTGTTTAGACTCGGGGTACATGTTAGAGTGTTAGGTGCAGACGTAGGAAGTGTTTCCCCATAGGAAACAATGGGGCTGCGTTAGGAGCTGAACGCTGCTTTTTTGCAGGTGTTAGGTTTTTTTTCAGCTCAAACAGCCCCATTGTTTCCTATGGGAGAATCGTGCACGAGCACGTTTTTGAGGCTGGCCGCGTCCGTAAGCAACTCTGGTATCGAGAGTTGCATTTGCGGTACAAATGCTCTACGCTCCTTTTTTGGAGCCTAACGCAGCATTTGTTTGAACTCTCGATACCAGAGTTAAATTTATGGTGCGGCCAGAAAAAAGCCCGCGGAGCGTTAACAGCCCTTTTACCGCCAAACTCCAAATCTAGGCCTACATTTGTTAGCTATTGCATTAATTGCAATAGATACTTTGGCACTGATCACCCAGATAAACATAAAGAAAAATATTAACATGATGGTAGAAGTCTACTATGATGAAAGCCAACAGCTGCCTTTTCTGATCCAACCAGAGGTGCTAGTCACATGATTCATGTGTCACAAGCGCTACTGATTGGATCAGTAGTTGTTTCCGCTTGGTATGAGCAGTGCTCCAAGTATCCCGAGCGGCTTTTATACTGTATTTTAGCCCCTTTGTGGGGGTCAAACACACAGTAGTGTATGGTTGATTGTCTAACAAATTAGAGTATGTAATATTTTGACTATTATGGCCGTTAAAAGGTTTTACACCGGCTTAGTTGCTGCACAAACATGAATATGCCAAGCTGTTAATAACAGTTATTCATAATCCTGCTGGTAAAGGGGTTTTATGTCTCTCATTGAAAATACTGTAAACAAATGCGGTTGCGGTAAGTGGCTAATGATTGAGGCTTAGATAATTAGAAGGTTTTCCACTATAAATTGAGTTTTTATTGTAATCTTGGCCACTGTACTGGAGAAATTGTAAGAAAATAGTTAAATGTTTTCCTGGGTGCATAAATGAGCCCCACTAACAGGGGTGGAACTACTATTAGTGCAGCAGGTGGCGTGGCAACAGAGCCCAAGTGCTGGAAGGTGCCCATAGCAGACAGTCTATACAATAGCTTGCTACTGAGTTACCTTGGGGGCCCAGAAATATTTTTCACCAGGCCCTCTGTTGAGTAGGTTCTTCTGCAGCCCACTGAGAATGATTTTATATATTCTCACTAGATAAAACATTCTATATTCAGAAGTCTTGACTTGTTTAAAAAATAAAATAATTTCAGTTTATCAATTCATGAAACAAAAGATACTCAAAAAGCATAAGAAATAAATATATAAAATATTTTATTTTACTGCACAGATTTAAGTTAATAATGTATTGGTGCTGAACAGCTAATTATGATTTGACCCTTTAATGGGGTTGACATTTTCAATAGCGCGGTCTCACCTTCAGGAGGGAGGGACGGTCTAATAGCGTGGTCTTGCTGCTCATGCAAAAGACATGCGCTATTATAGCCAAACAATCCCTTAACGACCAGTGACTTACAGAGTACGTTGCAATCGTTAAGGGGTTAATATGTCTTCTATCATTTTAAGCATTATGTGCTCTATTATGAGCCTCATAGTAAAAAGCTACTTAAAGGAACACTGAACCCAAAATTTTTCTTTCGGGATTCAGATAGAACATGCAAATTCTTTTTTAAACTCTTTTATTGAGGTTTATAAGTGGTACGTATACAAGGCAAAGAAAACAAACAAAAAAAAAAAACAATAAACAAAACATTGAACCAAAAACATAGCAATAACATTCTTGATACGAGTCAATTGAGTCTATTACATCATATCGAAAAGAAATTTAAATTGACATGCTATTTTAGGTAAATAATACTTCTTATCTCCATGCTGCATTAATTACACTTGTTAACACATTTACTTATTGTTAACCTCCTTCCTTTTTCTGATACATTTCCCCTTCTTCCTCCCCTAACCCCCCCCCCCTTGTTGCCCCAGTCTCGTGGGTTGAGAAAAAAAATAAAAAAATCCTAAAGAACAGAAAGGAAGGGGAGGGATAAATTGGATTATATATTTAATCAATGCCTCACCCTCTCCGGCCTCCACTCCGGCCTCCTACCATAGATTGAGCAACACCAGTTCCGAGTTCCTAAATGGAAAAATTATCATTTCTATTTCATTAGTTGGATAGCCTTTGATAAAGGCTGACCATTTCTGGAAAAAAAAATTTATATCCTCCTCATTTTCAATATTAGTATCTCTTTGTTCAATCATGCATTGTTTCTTCAAACAATTTTTTAGCTCCGGGATTGAGGGGGTCTTTGAACCCTTCCAATACTTAAGAATCATGTATCTAGCTGCTAAAATTGTGAGAATAATTAATTTTTCCTGAGGTTGTTGCCGTGCTTCCAGTTGAACACAAAAAATAATCTGACTCAAAGTGAGGGCCAGAGGAGCAGCCACCAGATTTTTGTTGAGCCAAAATTCAACTCTATTCCAAAATTGGCGTATTTTTGGGCAGTTCCATAACATGTGGACCAGGTCTGCTGCAACAAAGGAGCACTTTGGGCAAGCCCTAAATTCTAGGTTATGTATTTTATGACCTAGGGCTGGGGTAAAATACGTTCTATGTAAAATTTTAAGGTGTGCTTCCCTCCACGTAGCAGAGAGAGAGGCCCGAGAAACTCTATCAATCGACTTCTGTACACTTTTGGACTCTATCGATTCTGAGGGGATTAATCTGGACCATGTCATTGCTATGTGGTCTAGTAAAGGAGTTCCTTTGTTAGCATTAAGAAGTGCATAGCAAGGAGTGATTGACATACGTCCGGCTTTTATTAAAGTCAGCCACTTCTCCAATTTACCTAGGGTCCATGACCATTCTGTATCCCTTATAATCTTTAACCCATAATGTCTAAGTTGCAGGTATGCAAACAATTCCTTATGTGTTAAGTTGAATTCATTTTTCAAATGTTCGAATGTTTTTATAACATTTGAATCATTTTCAAAGATTTGTCTAACTTTACCAGTCCTAGTTGAGACCATCTATCGAATATGGTCATTTCCAGGCCAGGTTGGAATCTAGGATTTCCTTTTATTGGTAAGTATTGGGATACACTGCAATCAATTCTTAGGGCAGTCCCTATTTTCCACCAGGCTTTAATCGGGTTAAAGATGCTTTTAAGCTTCTTGATTTCAGGGGGTAATAGTTTGGGTGTGCAGTGAACCAAACCAGCAAGGAGATATGGGTGACAGATATTTGTTTCTAATGATATGTTTGTGACATAATTTTTAGAGAGAATCCAATCTGACACAGTTCGTGCCAGAAAAGCCAGATTATATTGCCGGATATCTGGCAAAGCTAGACCCCGTATTCTTTTGCCCCAGTTAGTTTTGTTAAAGAGTTTCTCGCCTTCTTCCCCTGCCAGAGGAATTTCCCAACTACCCGATTGAGCAGCCTGATGTCCTTTCCATACATTATTAATGGAGTATTTTGTAATATATACAAAAGTTTCGGAAGAAGAATCATTTTGTACAGGGCTATTCTCCCAGATAATGAGATGGGTAGACTTTGCCAAGATTTCAGTCTTTCACATATCATTGTTAATATGGGTGTTATATTAAATTTGTACAAATCGGTGATTTACTGGTATGATAATTCCCAAGTATTTAAATGATTCCAAGAGAATGGAAAGTATTTGATAATAGGAGTAATTTAGAAAGTTGCTTAAAATTGCATGCTCTATCTGAATCACGATAAAAAAAAAATTGGGTTCAGTGTCCCTTTAAGGGGTCGATCACAATCTATCTAACATTTTTGTTAGAACGGATTTTGGCTGAGAAAAAGGGTACTTTTATGTCTACTTGATAACAATAGCGTATTTTTGGGTGTTTCTCGGAACGTATTTTTAGTTTGCCAAAAAAAGCCCTATATTTAGCATGGATCCAAAATTTTCTTGGCGATCACTGCATTTTCTCAATCCTTCTCAACAGGTTTTCAAGGTTTTTGTGCTTATCAAATTTGTCACCTAAAGGCACTTGATAAAGTCTAGAACTGGACTTTTTGACATCTATGGAAGTATTTCAAGACAATTTGGAATGTTCTATTTGATTTCAGAGGTAAATTTCACTGAAACAATGAAATGGTACTCTTTCAATCAATAATTGGAAATATTGATAAAAAATACTTTTAATCCCTTTGATGCGCATAATGAGGCATTCTTGTCATGTGCATCGCTACCTGTAGGCGCATGACAAGCCTTCTCGTCATACAGGGGGATCACTGATTAAACGCTGTTTTCGGTGACCGCCCTCACTACAGGCCAGAGATCATTGGGGTCTTAGTGGGCCGAACTCCCAGGCTTCATGAGAGTGCCGGCCGACGTCACCACGTACACTTGGTGACGACACAAAGGGCCTAAGCCAGGATTCACCGGTAGCTGCTAGGGAGCTGAATGGGGGGAGGTTTTTCTAACCCCTCAATATCAGCTCCCATAGCAGCTGCAAAGTTCCAAGACCCCTCATTTGAAAGAGAAAAGCCTACAAATGCATGGAGCAAACCATACCATTTAATTTCAAAATAAAGTAAACAAAACACACAGTCATGGGCAAGACTGCAAGTCGCGCGGCAAATTAGTTGCGAGAAATCTGCGCGTTAATGTTTTTTTGCATTTGGGGTTGCACAGCTATTATAAGTTGAGAAATAACTTATTTTGCGCACGCGTTAAGTCGTGTAATGTGAACTGCGAAATTGCATGCATGTTCACGTATTCCCCATAGAAGTCAATGGAGAAGACAAAAAGTGTACATGCAAAATGTTTTCACAACGGAATATGTTCTATTTATTTATAAATAAATATTTCTCTATATATGTGATGATTTTTGGACAGATATATCTATTTATTGCGAGATATGTATATCATTATATATATATATGTCTAGATAACTGGAGAAAGCCGGAACTGTAACAACAGAACATATTAAGGGAAGGGATTTAGATGTATCTGTCATTTAAAGGGACACTGAACCCAAAAATTTTCTTTCGGGATTCAGATAGAGCATGACATTTTAAGCAACTTTCTAATTTACTACTATTATCAAATTTTCTTTATTCTCTTGATATCTTTATTTGTAAGTTTAGATGCCGGCCCATTTTTGGTGAACAACCTAGGTTGTCCTTGCTGATTGGTGGATAAATTCATCCACCAATCAAAAACTGCTGTCCAGAGTCCTGAACCAAGAAAAAAGCTTTCAAATAAAGATAGCAAGAGAATGAAAAAACATTGATAATAGGAGTAAATTAGAAAGTTGCTTAAAATTGCATGCTCTATCTGAATCACAAAAGAAAAAATTTGGGTTCAGTGTCCCTTTAAGCATTTTTAACAGCATTATGATCCATTGTGGACTCTGACACTTTATTAATATACCGTGGTCTAAAAGCACTGGGGATAAGTGGGCTGAACAATCTCAGAGTTATTTAACACAATGTGCATGAAATTATGTGAGAGCTAGCAACAGTAAATACAGCTTTATTTGTGACCACAACAAAGTGGATTCAACATATAACTTTGAAATTTAGAGGGTAAAACTATATTAATACCTGAATCAGTAATACGTTACAATGTTAAAAGCCAATGGTGGTGCTGTTTATATAAATATATATAATGGTAACTTGGTATAATCAGCACTAAGATATTCAGCTCTATCAGCTGCCTGTTATCTACAATCTTTATCTATCCAAGCTATAATAACTAGAGACGATTTTGTAACAAGCTAAAGGTATTTAATAGCCTAGCATGTAACAATATATTTAAAGGGATACAAAACACATTTTTTTTTCTTTCATGATTCAGATAGAGAATGCAATTTGAAGCAACTTTCTAATTTACTCCTAGGCCCATATTTATCAAGCTCCAAATGGAGCTTGAAGGGCCGTGTTTCTGGCGAGTCTGAAGACTCGCCAGAAACACCAGTTATGAAGCAGCGGTCTAAAGACCGCTGCTCCATAACCTGTCCTCCTGCTCTGAGCAGGAGGACAGACATCGCCGGAAATCAACCCGATCGAGTACGATCGGGTTGATTGACACCTCCCTGCTGGCGGCCGAGTCAGCAGGGGGCGGCGTTGCACCAGCAGCTCTTGTGGGCTGCTGGTGCAATTTTAAATGCGGAGAGCGTATTGCTCTCCGCATTTAGCGAGGTCTTGCGGACCTGATCCGCACTGTCGGATCAGGTCCACAAGACCTTTGATAAATAGAGGCCCTATTATCAAATGGGTGAGCCAATGACAAATATGCAACCACCAATCACCAGCTAGAACCTAGGTTCTTTGCTGCTCCTGAGCTTTCCTAGATAAACCTTTCAGCAAAGGATAACAAGAGAAGGAAGCAAAATAATAAAAGTAAAATGGAAAGTCCCTTTAACAGCTACACTTTGCAATATTGATTCAAAAAGGATACTATCCACTTGGCTATGTCTCCAAGCAGCTTATAAATTCCAACAATTATTGTTACATCATACAGAGACAGTCTCTATATTTTGTCCACTAACTTACTGCTATATTATTAACCCTGCAATTGCTAACATAATATCACCCTAATTGTGTGAACAACACTCTGTTTTGACTATAATTTGAACACATTTTGTGCAACAGAATTATAAGTTTAACTATTTCAGTGGTGATTTATACCATTATTAAAGAGGGAGGATTATTGTTTCCTCCTTGTGCTAGAAAGTGCACATCATATTTGATGTAAATATTGACCATTACTACCCTATCCAGACTATTACGATATCCTTAGGGTGATTATTTATATAACCCTTACGAACTCCCAGTATAATTCATATCCTAATCAGATACCACGGAGGTATCCAGGTTATATAATAAGTGAGTGCCACTGTGTCATATTTGTGTTTTTAATGCACACATCTTTTTCATTTTTTATAAAAATTCAATTTTTATTGTAGCCATGTCCATTTACCCCCTGTATTTAATGATTGTCCAGGGGACAAGCTTAGAGATCGTTTAGCAATGATTGTCTCTTTCAATGCAGACGATCATTGCTAAACGATCCCTAAGCTTGTACAACTGTCAGTGATTTATATAAACAGAGGAGAACTCTTGAAAAGCAGAAATCTTCTGCACCGAGAGTATATGCAGCGTCACAGCCTCCCCCTCCCTCTTCCCCCACGGAGGTTACAACACATAAATTACACTGATGATAGTGCCTAGCTGCCTGCAGAAAACGGCTTTTTTTTAAACCTAAAACTTGTGGGCAGTTTGAAGTTTTAACTGTGGGGGGAGTTAGAAACACAAATAAACAGTACATAATGATCATTTTATTAAGTTAAGATGCATATTATGTGTATTATACATACATGGCTAAATATAATACCTTTATACTCTAATAAATGTTTATTCAGTCACAGCAGCTCACACAGATGTGATCCTCTAAGTACACTGTATTTAATATAGCTGTGTGTGTCCTTGACTGCATCATGAGCATGTGACTTCTGTACCCCTGCCTGTAGTGTGCGTTACAATATGGCAGCTTACATAGGAGAATCCAGCAGTGGATCAGTGCTGTATTTTAAAACAATATCCTTCAACAGTTTGGGGTAAGAGGAGCATATAAAATAGTCAGCAGTGATTATTTTATTTTTATTAATAAGAAAAACTAGGTTTTAGGGATTATTAGAAGACAGGTGTTTAGTGTCCCTTTAAATAAATATAGATTAGCACTTGCATTTTAGAACACACAATGAAAAGTCATACACTAATTATTTTTTCTATGACATCATGAGATGTATCATTTTGTAGTGGTTAAAATACAGAACCTTAGTTTATTAACATTATGTTCTATTCCCAGCAATGCATTCTGGGTACATAACGCAACCCAACATGCGAGAGGGAATTAATAGTGAAGAAAAACTGTACATTTTAATCATTTTATTTAAAAAAAAAATGTTGATGAAAAAGTCTGGATTTTGAATAATTCTGGATTTGAGGACTTGTACCTTGATACCCAAGCCTTCTAATAATTTCCAAATAAAAGGAGAATTAACCAGTGAAGGAACATGAAACCCACATTTTTTCTAATTTACTTTTATTATCTAATTTGCTTCATTCTCTTGATATCCTTTGCTGAAAAGCATATCTAGATAGGCTTAGTAGACAGTAGCTGCTGATTGGGGCTGCACACAGATATCTTGTGTGATTGGCTCACCCATGTGCATTGCTATTCCTTCCACAAAGGATAGCTAAAGAAAGAAGCAAATTAGATAATAGAAGTAAATTGGGATGTTATTTAAAATTGTATTCTCTACCTGAATCATGAAAGAAACATTTTGGGTTTAGTGTCCCTTTAAATATATATTATAGATTTTTGATCTGACAACATTTTGTTTGAACCATTTTGCACTTTAATATCTTGTCATGAACAAAAAAATTAGAAATGTTAACAGTCGTTCTCCTCTTGGTAAGCACTGTATATAACTTCCTGTCTCAATCAGCTTACTTTCCTTTACTGACATTTGTGCTTGTAGAGAGATATTTACTGGAAAATATTCAGTCACATTATATTCTTGGCAGAGACAAGATATGTTATTGTTTTGCTAAGTCTGCAGAGACTTATGGTTTGCTAAAGCACCCAGATTAAAGGGTTACATTTATGTCCATGCAAACAGCCAGGATTATAGTAACAAGTTGTTCATATTTACAAATAAGGAGTCATGTTGTTTTCTTTTATTTGTTGACTGTTCATTATTTTGAATTAGTATACGAACATCCATCTGTTTTACCAGATGTGTCTAACTGGTATTACAATGTTGTAATGAGCCATCTCCTATCAAGGGCAGATCACAATGAGGGCTAGATTCCAAGTGGCGCGGTATTTTTTTTTTCCCCGATCGTGAAAACTCCGCTAGTGTTAAGTTTATTGCACAAGTCGGGTTGCGTTCATATTACAAGTTTCAAAACAACGTATTTTGTGCTAGCGTTAACCCGAATAGCGCAAAAAAAACCAAACTTAATTTTCTGCGTGTGTGTGCATGTTTTCCCCCATAGAAATCAATAGAGAAAAAAAAAGTGGAAAAAACACCCAGGAACGCGCAAACTCCATTGGGTTTTCTCATTCCCCATAGAAGTCAATGGAGGGAAAAAAATTGTTGGGAAAAAAACACCCATCACGCAAACAAAATAAATGTCTATATATGTGTACATATATATTAATGTTTTTATATATGTATATATGACTGTAAACACAGCTGATCCACCATACACTGATTGACTTGAGGTGGGTGTGAGCACTTGTAATCTAGCCCTGAGTGTTTATACAACTATAAATATTTACTTTATTGAGCTAAAAAATATTGTCAATACTAATTTCATACAGTGTGTGCTCTTTCTTATAATGGTATTAAAAAAGTTTAACCCCTTAAGGACCAGCGACGTACCCTGTATGTCACTGGCCTTTTTTTTGGGACTTGATTGTTTTATAGCGTGGTCTTGCCACCAGCGTTGAGACTGCTCTATTCCACAAATCCTGCTGGAGGGAGGGCATTAATAGCGTGTTCTTGCTAGACATGTGCTATTATGTCCGGAAAAAACCTTAACGACAAGTGACATACAGGGTACATTGTGGTCATTAAGGGGTTAAATGTTTACAGGTATGGAAGTTAAAGCAGATGTTTTTGCCAATACTGTGGTCTTCAGTCTGCTAAACTGATAGAAAGTACCTGCCATTGTGTGTCTTTCCTACACGGTCTTGGAATAACAGCGGTCAGTAGACCAATGAGTGTTGTGTTCTGTGCAACCTGCATGTTCCTGTGTGTTTGATTATAGGACCCACATGAAAAATGCCCTAGGTAAAAACAGCAGTTGTGGTTGTACAATCCTAGGTGTCATTTAATTTGACTATTAATAGAGGCCTAGATTTGGAGTTCGGCGGTAGCCGTCAAAACCAGCGTTAGAGGCTCCTAACGCTGGTTTTGGCCGCCCGCTGGTATTTGGAGTCAGTGATTAAAGGGTCTAACGCTCACTTTTCAGCCGCGACTTTTCCATACCGCAGATCCCCCTACGCCATTTGCGTATCCTATCTTTTCAATGGGATCTTTCTAACGCCGGTATTTAGAGTCGTTTCTGAAGTGAGCGTTAGAGCTCTAACGACAAAACTTCAGCCGCCTGAAAATAGCAGGAGTTAAGAGCTTTCTGGCTAACGGCGGTTCATAAAGCTCTTAACTACTGTACCCTAAAGTACACTAACACCCATAAACTACCTATGTACCCCTAAACCGAGCTCCCCCCACATCGCCGCCACTCGATTAAAATTTTTAACCCCTAATCTGCCGACCGCCACCTACGTTATACTTATGTACCCCTAATCTGCTGCCCCTAACCCCGCCGACCCCTGTATTACATTTATTAACCCCTAACCTGCCCCCCACAACGTCGCCGCCAGCTACTTAAAATAATTAACCCCTAATCTTCCGACCGCAAAGCGCCGCCACCTACGTTATCCCTATGTACCCCTAATCTGCTACCCCTAACACCGCCGACCCCTATATTATATTTATTAACCCCTAATCTGCCCCCCTCAACGTCGCCGACACCTGCCTACACTTATTAACCCCTAATCTGCCGAGCGGACCGCACCGCTACTATAATAAAGTTATTAACCCCTAACCCGCCTCACTAACCCTATCATAAATAGTATTAACCCCTAATCTGCCCTCCCTAACATCGCCGACACCTACCTTCAATTATTAACCCCTAATCTGCCGAGCGGAGCTCACCGCTATTCTAATAAATTGATTAACCCCTAAAGCTAAGTCTAACCCTAACACTAACACCCCCCTAACTTAAATATAATTTACATCTAACGAAATAAATTAACTCTTATTAAATAAATGATTCCTATTTAAAGCTAAATACTTACCTGTAAAATAAATCCTAATATAGCTACAATATAAATTATAATGATATTATAGCTATTTTAGGATTAATATTTATTTTACAGGCAACTTTGTAATTATTTTAACCAGGTACAATAGCTATTGTTACAGAAGCATTAGTTATTTTGTTGTGAAGAGCTTATTTCCCAGCAGCAATGCCTGAACCAGCAAGCCAGCGCCTAAGAAGGGCTCCAAGAAAACTGTAACAAGTTTCATTTCATAAAGAGTTAACTCTTTTTTTTCAGCTTTTAGAAACTATTGTCTAATCACCTCTGGAGCCAGACTGCTAATTGATAAGATGAACTTGTAAACTTGTTATCTTAAGTACTGTAATCCTATTGTGGCCTGTCAAAGGACAGTGCTCTCTATCTAAATGTGTGATGGGGGATTTTGTGCTTCCCCCCCTCTCCCCCTGGGAGTGCCCTGTGTGCATGTAACCTTAATAAAAAGCAGGCTGGGCATCCCAGTCCTGAGTTCTTGTTTGACCCTCAATCGCAGCGTTGACTCGTTTTTGTGGGCAGAAGGGTATCCTAGCTGTACTGCAGCTAAGGGAGATTATTCTATATTTGCGAGACTCATATAGAATACTATGGAAAGCAGCTTCTCCCCTCTTTAGCAATAGGGATCCAGGCTACTAAGCGGTCCATCTCTCAGCGAGACTAAGGGTAACCGTAACTTTTGGCGGCAGCGGCGGGATTTTCCTGGATTTCCTAGGAGAGGTACAGAACGGAAAAATTGAAGCGTACAACCCTAAAGGATTTACTTGAAAGCAGAGGGGGGCACGCCAGCAACCGGCCGAGGAGAGAGCTGATCGCAGAATTGACCGAACTGGATCAGAGCTTCACAATGGCGGAAACACCGACCACGATTAGTGACGAAAAAACCAGGATTGTTCGGGAAAGGCTCTCATTATACGGGCCGAACCCCTCCATGGAATTGGTACAGCAGTTGATGGCGGAGGCGGACGAGGATATACGAGAGACTCGAGCCCACGAACTCAACCTAGCGAACGCACACCGCAATGCTGAAGCCCCGCAGGTAATCATCCCTGTCGAAAATGCTGGGAGGCCCAAGATACCCTATGCGGCATTTCGACCCTTCCTAGAGAGCGAGACAGGGATTGATGAATATTTGGCGGACTTCGAAAGGCAATGTGCCCTGCACCAGATTCCCAACAGAGAGTGGCCCACGATATTGTCTGGGAAACTATCCGGGCGAGCCCTGGAAGCCTTTCGTACTCTGGGTGCTGAGGAAGTGACACAGTATGAGCTAGTTAAGGAGACACTGTTGCGACGGTACGCTGTAACTCCGGACACGTATCGCCGACAGTTTCGGGGCACGGAAAAGAAGCCTAACGATACCCATATGGAATGGGCGCACCGAATGCGGAGAGCGGCAAATCACTGGCTGAGCGGAAGTAAAGCGGTGACTGGGGAGGAAATTTTACAATTGTTTCTCTTAGAACATTTTTATAATGGCATGGAACAGCAAGGGAAGGAATGGCTGCGAGACAGGCGGCCTTCTACCTTAGAAGAAGCAGCCAAATTGGCCGATGAACATTATGACTCCCGTCTTCACGAACCCATGAACTACCGAGCTCCAGCACGGGTCGAACCCAGAGAGGTTTACCGTGCACCCCCTCGTGCTGAATTCCGAGCCCTGGTGCCCACAGGGCCCGTCCGACACTCAGGACCACCCAATAACAGCTCTGAGCGTCCCAGACCGACTTGCCACCGATGCAAGCAACCAGGGCATTTCATGGCTAGCTGCCCCCTTAATACGCACCAGACACCCAGGAATTACAATTACCCCTCTGGGTCCTATCGTCCGGCCCGGGCCCTCTGTGTTAACCAAGAGGCCCCTATGGAGGGATATGTGGGGCCGCTTCACGAGGCAGACCCTGTATATGCTGCCTCAGATAACCGCCAGCACCATCGGCAGAGGGTATGGCTCGAGGGGCGATCTACCGAGGGATTGCGAGACACAGGGGCTACTATCACGCTGGTACAGAGTCATTTGGTGCCAGAGCACAAGCGATCCGGACAGACTGTGGCCGTTAGAGTGGCGGGGGGGGATGTGTACAAAATTCCAACAGCTAAAGTGCATCTTGATTGGGGAGCGGGAAAGGGGGCTGTGAACGTGGGCCTAATGGATAATTTACCTGCCGAAGTACTACTGGGCAACGATTTGGGCCCCATGACTTCTGCCTATGCTCCAGTATGCAACAACGAGGCGGACCCAGTGACTACACGGGCCCAAGCCCGGACGGAGCGAGAGCTCTCACCAGTGCGGGAGACACAGGTAAGACCTACCCCGACCTTGCCTGACAGGTTAGGCCCCATACCCTGGGACACCCCAGATGCCTTCGAGGCAGAGTCTAAGACTGACCCGACCTTACAAAAGTACCGGGAACGAGCAGAGACCGGAGGGGGCGGGGCAGATAACGAAACATTCTTATGGGAAAAAGGGAAACTATACCGCTGGACAGAGAAAAGGGGACAGCGTAGGCGACAGCTGGTAGTGCCCCACAAATACCGTCAAGAAATCCTCAAAATAGGCCACGACATCCCCTTAGCAGGCCACCTAGCCGTTACCCGTACCCTACACCGCATTACTCACACGTTCTTTTGGCCAGGGGTGCACGCTGACGTTAGAACTTACTGTAACACCTGCGATGTGTGTCAACGAGTAGGAAGGCGAGGCGATCACCCTAAAGCCCAGCTAGTAAATATGCCCATTGTAGAGGAACCCTTCAGCCGGGTTGCTATTGACCTAGTGGGACCACTGGCTACCCCTAGTCCCTCCGGTAAGCGATACATTCTTACCGTAGTGGACTACGCTACCAGGTACCCAGAGGCTGTCGCCCTATCCAACATACAAGCGGATACGGTAGCGAATGCACTAGTACAGGTGTTCTCCCGGGTAGGATTTCCAAAAGAAATCCTATCCGACCGAGGCACCCAATTTACGGCTGAATTGACCCAACAACTCTGGCAGGTTTGCAAAATTAAGTCCCTCCTAAGCTCCCCATACCACCCCCAGACGAACGGGCTGTGTGAGAGGTTCAATGGGACCCTCAAGCAAATGCTCAAGACGTTCACTCAGGAATACCGAGACTGGGAACGCTTCCTGCCGCACCTCCTATTTGCTTATCGGGAGGTGCCCCAGGAAACGACAGGGTTCTCTCCCTTCGAGTTGCTCTACGGAAGAAAGGTACGGGGACCCCTAAACCTGATCCGGGAGCACTGGGAGGGAGAGATGGAGGCTGACGGTGTCCCAATTGTGCCATACGTGCTGGAACTCAGGGACCGAATGGAGCAATTAGCCAAATCCGTGCGGGCTAATCTCCAGTTGGCCCAGAGAAGACAGAAAGTATGGTACGATCGGGGGGCCCGAAAGAGAATCTTCACCATAGGACAAAAGGTGTTAGTACTTAAGCCGGTGAAGACAGACAAATTGCAGGCGTCCTGGCAGGGTCCCTACCAGATCGTAGAGAAAAGGGGAGACACCACTTATGTGATAGCTAGCTGCCACGACAACAATCTTAGAAAGACATTCCATGTAAACATGCTCAAGGAATATTTTGAGCGACCAGAGAACGTGACGGCCGTATGTTGTTCCCCTCAGGAAGACCCCGACAGTTTACCCATTCCAGACCTATTAGAAAAGAGCCTCCCCACAGGTATAGTGGCGCAGGTTCAGATAGGGGACCGACTTAGCCCCACTGAAAGGGAGCAGCTCAACCAACTCCTCCAGTCCAAACACCTCACCTTCTCCCCGAAGCCAGGGTACACTACTTTAACCACCCACCAGGTAGATACTCCGGGACAAGCTCCCTTGCGCCAGGCTCCGTACCGAATCCCCGAAGCAGTTAGGACAGGAATGAAGAAGGAGATCGATGAGATGCTCCAGCTCAGGGTAATTGAGCCCTCCGATAGTCCCTGGGCCTCCCCAGTTGTCTTGGTGCCCAAGAAAGATGGGACCACCCGGTTCTGCGTAGACTATCGGAGGCTCAATGAAAATACCGTGACGGACGCTTACCCTATGCCCAGGGTAGACGAGCTACTCGATCGTATAGCCAGGGGAAATTACCTGACCACTATTGACCTCTGCAAAGGTTACTGGCAGATTCCCCTGGCCCCGGAGGCTATCCCCAAGTCGGCATTCGTCACCCCATTCGGCTTATATCAGTTTAGGGTAATGCCGTTTGGGATGAAGAATGCCCCAGCTACATTCCAGCGCTTGGTGGATAGGCTCCTGGATGGCTTCCAGAGTTTTGCTTGCGCCTACCTGGACGACATAGCGATCCACAGTGAGTCCTGGGAGGACCACTTAGCTCATGTGGGAATGGTTCTGGATCAGATCCGGGCTGCTGGCCTGACTCTGAAGCCAGAAAAATGCCACTTTGGGATGGCCGAGGTACAGTACCTGGGTCACCGGGTGGGGTGTGGAAAGCAGCGACCAGAGCCGGCCAAAATAGAAGCTGTCGCCAATTGGCCCACCCCCATCACTAAGACTCAGGTCCTAGCCTTCCTGGGCACGGCAGGGTACTATAGACGGTTCGTACCAGACTACAGCACACTTGCCAAACCCCTGACTGACTTGACCAAGAAGAACTTACCTCGACAGGTCCTGTGGTCTCCCCACTGTGAAACGGCTTTCCAGGCTCTCAAAAATGCTCTAATTAACGCTCCTGTCTTGGCGGCCCCAGCCCTTAACAAACGTTTTATCGTCCATACCGATGCTTCCATGTTCGGGCTGGGAGCCGTCCTCAGCCAAGTAGGCGAAGATGGAGGGGAGCATCCAGTTGCCTACATCAGCCGGAAGCTCCTGCCCCGCGAAGTCAGCTATGCAGCGGTCGAAAAGGAGTGTTTGGCTTTGGTGTGGGCATTAAAGAAATTGACTCCCTATTTATATGGTCAGGAGTTCACTCTGGTCACCGACCATAACCCGTTGGTGTGGCTGAACCGGGTCTCTGGAGATAACGGCAGGCTATTACGTTGGAGCTTATCGTTGCAAACCTTCAATTTCACCATTACTTACAGACCTGGGAAACAGAATGGCAACGCCGACGGGTTGTCCAGACAAACCGACCTCAGCCCCGCATAACCAGCGGTCTGGACAGCCTTAGTCTGCCCCGAAAAGGGGTCAGACCGTGTCTGCCAGAGTGTTCCACAGAAAGGGAGCAATGTTACAGAAGCATTAGTTATTTTGTTGTGAAGAGCTTATTTCCCAGCAGCAATGCCTGAACCAGCAAGCCAGCGCCTAAGAAGGGCTCCAAGAAAACTGTAACAAGTTTCATTTCATAAAGAGTTAACTCTTTTTTTTCAGCTTTTAGAAACTATTGTCTAATCACCTCTGGAGCCAGACTGCTAATTGATAAGATGAACTTGTAAACTTGTTATCTTAAGTACTGTAATCCTATTGTGGCCTGTCAAAGGACAGTGCTCTCTATCTAAATGTGTGATGGGGGATTTTGTGCTTCCCCCCCTCTCCCCCTGGGAGTGCCCTGTGTGCATGTAACCTTAATAAAAAGCAGGCTGGGCATCCCAGTCCTGAGTTCTTGTTTGACCCTCAATCGCAGCGTTGACTCGTTTTTTGTGGGCAGAAGGGTATCCTAGCTGTACTGCAGCTAAGGGAGATTATTCTATATTTGCGAGACTCATATAGAATACTATGGAAAGCAGCTTCTCCCCTCTTTAGCAATAGGGATCCAGGCTACTAAGCGGTCCATCTCTCAGCGAGACTAAGGGTAACCGTAACAGCTATTAAATAGTTAAGAACTATTTAATAGTTACCTAGTTAAAATAATAACAAATTTACCTGTAAAATAAATCCTAACCTAAGATATAATTAAACCTAACACTACCCTATCAATAAATTAATTAAATAAACTACCTACAATTACCTACAATTAACCTAACACTACCCTATCAATAAATTAATTAAACACAATTCCTACCAATAAATACAATTAAATAAACTAGCTAAAGTACAAAAAATAAAAAAGAACTAAGTTACAAAAAATAAAAAAATATTTACAAACATGAGAAAAATATTACAACAATTTTAAACTAATTACACCTACTCTAAGCCCCCTAATAAAACAACAAAGCCCCCCAAAATAAAAAATTCCCTCCCCTATTCTAAATTAAAAAAGTTACAAGCTCTTTTACCTTACCAGCCCTGAACAGGGCCCTTTGCGGGGCATGCCCCAAGAATTTCAGCTCTTTTGCCTGTAAAAGAATAAATACAATACCCCCCCCCCAACATTACAACCCACCACCCACATACCCCTAATCTAACCCAAACCCCCCTTAAATAAACCTAACACTAATCCCCTGAAGATCTTCCTACCTTGTCCTCACCATCCAGGTATCACCGATCCGTCCTGGCTCCAACATCTTCATCCAACCCAAGCGGGGGTTGGCGATCCATAATCCGGTGCTGAAGAGGTCCAGAAGAGGCTCCAAAGTCTTCCTCCTATCCGGCAAGAAGAGGACATCCGGACCGGCAAACATCTTCTCCAAGCGGCATCTTCGATCTTCTTCCATCCGGTGCGGAGCGGGTCCATCTTGAAGCAGGCGACGCAGATCCATCCTCTTCTTCCGTTGTCTCCCGACTAATGACGGTTCCTTTAAGGGACGTCATCCAAGATGGCGTCCCTCGAATTCCGATTGTCTGATAGGATTCTATCAGCCAATCGGAATTAAGGTAGGAATTTTCTGATTGGCTGATGGAATCAGCCAATCAGAATCAAGTTCAATCCGATTGGCTGATCCAATCAGCCAATCAGATTGAGCTCGCATTCTATTGGCTGTTCCGATCAGCCAATAGAATGCGAGCTCAATCTGATTGGCTGATTGGATCAGCCAATCGGATTGAACTTGATTCTGATTGGCTGATTCCATCAGCCAATCAGAAAATTCCTACCTTAATTCCGATTGGCTGATAGAATCCTATCAGCCAATCGGAATTCGAGGGACGCCATCTTGGATGACATCCCTTAAAGGAACCGTCATTAGTCGGGAGACAACGGAAGAAGAGGATGGATCCGCGTCGCCTGCTTCAAGATGGACCCGCTCCGCACCGGATGGAAGAAGATCGAAGATGCCGCTTGGAGAAGATGTTTGCCGGTCCGGATGTCCTCTTCTTGCCGGATAGGAGGAAGACTTTGGAGCCTCTTCTGGACCTCTTCAGCACCGGATTATGGATCGCCAACCCCCGCTTGGGTTGGATGAAGATGTTGGAGCCAGGACGGATCGGTGATACCTGGATGGTGAAGACAAGGTAGGAAGATCTTCAGGGGATTAGTGTTAGGTTTATTTAAGGGGGGTTTGGGTTAGATTAGGGGTATGTGGGTGGTGGGTTGTAATGTTGGGGGGGGGGGTATTGTATTTATTCTTTTACAGGCAAAAGAGCTGAAATTCTTGGGGCATGCCCCGCAAAGGGCCCTGTTCAGGGCTGGTAAGGTAAAAGAGCTTGTAACTTTTTTAATTTAGAATAGGGTAGGGAATTTTTTATTTTGGGGGGCTTTGTTGTTTTATTAGGGGGCTTAGAGTAGGTGTAATTAGTTTAAAATTGTTGTAATATTTTTCTTATGTTTGTAAATATTTTTTTATTTTTTGTAACTTAGTTCTTTTTTATTTTTTGTACTTTAGCTAGTTTATTTAATTGTATTTATTGGTAGGAATTGTGTTTAATTAATTTATTGATAGGGTAGTGTTAGGTTTAATTATATCTTAGGTTAGGATTTATTTTACAGGTAAATTTGTTATTATTTTAACTAGGTAACTATTAAATAGTTCTTAACTATTTAATAGCTATTGTACCTGGTTAAAATAATTACAAAGTTGCCTGTAAAATAAATATTAATCCTAAAATAGCTATAATATCATTATAATTTATATTGTAGCTATATTAGGATTTATTTTACAGGTAAGTATTTAGCTTTAAATAGGAATCATTTATTTAATAAGAGTTAATTTATTTCGTTAGATGTAAATTATATTTAAGTTAGGGGGGTGTTAGTGTTAGGGTTAGACTTAGCTTTAGGGGTTAATACATTTATTAGAATAGTGCTCAGGTCCGCTCGGCAGATTAGGGGTTAATAAGTGTAGGCAGGTGTCGGCGACGTTGAGGGGGGCAGATTAGGGGTTAATAAATATAATATAGGGGTCGGCGGTGTTAGGGGTAGCAGATTAGGGGTACATAGGGATAACGTAGGTGGCGGCGCTTTGCGGTCGGAAGATTAGGGGTTAATTATTTTAAGTAGCTGGCGGCGACGTTGTGGGGGGCAGATTAGGGGATAATAAATATAATATAGGGGTCGGCGATGTTAGGGCAGCAGATTAGGGGTACATAGGGATAACGTAGGTTGCGGCGGTTTACGGAGCGGCAGATTAGGGGTTTAAAAAAATATGCAGGGGTCAGCGATAGCGGGGGCGGCAGATTAGGGGTTAATAAGTGTAAGGTTAGGGGTGTTTAGACTCGGGGTACATGTTAGAGTGTTAGGTGCAGACGTAGGAAGTGTTTCCCCATAGGAAACAATGGGGCTGCGTTAGGAGCTGAACGCTGCTTTTTTGCAGGTGTTAGGTTTTTTTTCAGCTCAAACAGTCCCATTGTTTCCTATGGGAGAATCGTGCACGAGCACGTTTTTGAGGCTGGCCGCGTCCGTAAGCAACTCTGGTATCGAGAGTTGCATTTGCGGTACAAATGCTCTACGCTCCTTTTTTGGAGCCTAACGCAGCATTTGTTTGAACTCTCGATACCAGAGTTAAATTTATGGTGCGGCCAGAAAAAAGCCAGCGGAGCGTTAACAGCCCTTTTACCGCCAAACTCCAAATCTAGGCCAGAGAATTTTAGTGTTCTTGTGAGAGTTTATAGATACCCTGAAATGTGTTATTTTGGTTTCTGTGTTTTATTGCATTACTGCTTCACAGAGCTACCATTAGCCCTTGTTGAGCACTGGGCAAAACAAACTTGTGGGGCCACTCAGCCCATCCCCCAGATTGGCCTACTAGGACACTTGGAGATTTTCTGTTAGGCCGCAGCAGCTGGGGCTGGCCAGCTACAATTTAAGGGGGTGGAGCTGCTTGTAATGTGATGCAGCTGTATCACTTCTCTTCATTTGTCCTCTAAGCTATACGTAGTGATGGTAAATCCTAGAGTTTTTGAAACTTTAAAATTTACCAGTACCACAAATAAAGGGGACTTTCAGTCATGAAGTATAAAATACTTCATGCTAAAAGTTCCTTTATTTGTCTGCAACGTTTGCTGTGTTGAGCGCCTCAGGCCACCCATGGGAGAACGCTACTTTGCAGTGAGGTGATCTTAGCCAATAGCGTGTTAGCTATCTGGCATAATGCCACCTGGCCCGCACAGCTATTGGCTAAGAGGTGGAAATGCTGCAGTTGGCCTGAGGTGCTCAGCATGGCAAATGCTGCAGACAAATAAAGGAACTTTCAGCATGAAGAATTTTTTCTTTTGTGATTCAGATAGAGCATGCAATTTTAAGCATCTTTCTAATTTACTCCTATTAACAAATTTTCTTCATTCTCTTGGTATCTTTATTTGAAATGCAAGAATGTAAGTTTAGATGCCGGCCCATTTTTGGTGAATAACCTGGGTTATTCTTGGTGATTGGTGGATAAATTCATCCATCAATAAAAAAGTGCTGTCCAGAGTTCTGAACAAAACAAAGAAGCTTAGATGCCTTCTTTTTCAAATAAAGATAGCAAGTAAACGAAGAAAAATTGATAATAGGAGTAAATTAGAAAGTTGCTTAAAATGCCATGCTCTATCTGAATAACAAAAGAAAAAAAATTTGTGTTCAGTGTCCCTTTAACCCCTTAATGACCACAGCACTTTTCCATTTTCTGTCCGTTTGGGACCAAGGCTATTTTTACATTTTTGTGGTGTTTGTGTTTAGCTGTAATTTTCCTCTTACTCATTTACTGTACCCACACATATTATATACCGTTTTTCTCGCCATTAAATGGACTTTCTAAAGATACCATTATTTTCATCATATCTTATAATTTACTATAAAAAAATTATAAAATATGAGGAAAAATTAAAAAAAATAAACACTTTTTCTAACTTTGACCCCCAAAATCTGTTACATATCTACAACCACCAAAAAACACCTATGCTAAATAGTTTCTAAATTTTGTCCTGAGTTTAGAAATACCCAATGTTTACATGTTCTTTGCTTTTTTTGCAAGTTATAGGGCCATAAATACAAGTAGCACTTTGCTATTTCCAAACCATTTTTTTTTTCAAAATTAGTGCTAGTTATATTAGAACACTGATATCTTTTAGGAATCTCTGAATATTCATTGACATGTATATATTTTTTTAGTAGACAACCCAAAGTATTGATCTAGGCCCATTTTGGTATATTTCATGCCACCATTTCACCGCCAAATGCGATCAAATAAAAAAAATCGTTCACTTTTTCACAAATTTTTTCACAAACTTTAGGTTTCTCACTGAAATTATTTACAAACAGCTTGTGCAATTATGGCACAAATGGTTGTAAATTCTTCTCTGGGATCCCCATTGTTCATAAATAGCAGACTTATATGGCTTTGGTGTTGCTTTTTGGTAATTAGAATGCCACTAAATGCCACTGCGCACCACACGTGTATTATGCCCAGCAGTGTAGGGGTTAATTAGGGAGCATGTAGGGAGCTTTTTGGGGTAATTTTAGCTTTAGTGTAGTGTAGTAGACAACCCCAAGTATTGATCTAGGCCCATTTTGGTATATTTCATGCCACCATTTCACCGCCAAATGCGATCAAATAAAAAAAAAACGTTACATTTTTCACAATTTTAGGTTTCTCACTGAAATCATTTACAAACAGCTTGTGCAGTTATGGCACAAATGGTTGTAAATGCTTCTCTGGGATCCCCTTTGTTCAGAAATAGCAGACATATATGGCTTTGGCGTTGCTTTTTGGTATTTAGAAGGCCGCTAAATGCCGCTGCGCATCACACGTGTATTATGGCTAGCAGTGAAGGGGTTAATTAGGTAGCTTGTAGGGAGCTTGCAGGGTTAATATTAGATTTAGTGTAGAGCTCAGCCTCCCACCTGAAACATCAGACCCCCTGATCCCTCCCAAAGAGCTCTCTTCCCTCCCCCACCCCACAATTGTCCCAGCCATCTTAAGTACTGGCAGAAAGTCTGCCAGTACTAAAATAAAAGCTATATTTTTTTTTATTTTTTTTTTAAGCATATTTACATATGCTGCTGTGTACGATCCCCCCTTAGCCCCCAACCTCACTGATCCCCCCCAAACAGCTCTATAACCCTCCCACTCTAACTTAATGGGCGCCATCTTGGGTACTGGCAGCTGTCTGCCAGTACCCAGTTTAGAAGAAAAAATGGGTTTTATTTTACATTTGTTAAACGTTTCTGTAGTGTAGCTTCCCCCCACACAAAACCAACCCCCCACCCCTCCACAATCACTTTTTGTGCTTTTGCAAAAACAAGATTAGGCCACTTTTATTAAAACATTTTCCGTAGTGTAGCGGTTCCCACCCGCTCCCGCCCGTGCACGCGCCTGCCCGCCACCCTCCGTGCACGCGCGCGCGCCCCCGTGCACGTGCCCCTGACGGTCCCGCCCCCGATCCCGCCCCCCTTGACGTCACGCGGCACACCGATGGCCGCCCACCCGCCTCCCAAGTCGGCTCCCACCCACCAACGAAACCGGCCATCGATGTCCGGTGCAGAGAGGGCCACAGAGTGGCTCTCTCTGCATCGGATGGCCATGTGAGGTTATTGCAGGATGCCTCCATATCGAGGCATCACTGCAATAACCGGAAAGCAGCTGGAAGCGAGCAGGATCACTTCCAGCTGCTTTCCACACCAAGGACGTGCAGGGTACGTCCTCAGGCGTTAACTGCCTTTTTTTTGAGGACGTACCCTGCACGTCCTCGGTCATTAAGGGGTTAATGACTAAAAGTCCCCTTTAGTTCTAGCACTGGTAAATCCTAGCGTTTCACAAACCCTAGGATTGATCATCACTTTAAGGTCACAAAGTTTCTCCTTGTAAGTTTTATTTCCTATGACACGTGCCATTTAGTAGCCCTCCTTTGTATTGTTTCTAGAGTATAGTCAAGTCAGACTGTGAGTGACACAAACACTGTTTTCAGTGTCTTCTCCAGATCACATGTTGGGTAATCATTTTCACACAGTGAAAGGGAATCAAAGATAAAATTGGGTCATAAAGTACCTTTCTAACAACAGTCTGCATTTTTTTAATTACAAACTAATATAATTTGATAAGATTCAGAAAAATATATTGGGGGAAGAGTATTCCAATAATCTCTCCAGGGCTGCTTTTTATTCCCAGTCCAGCCCTGCTTAAAGGGACATAATATTGTCTATATATTTATCTCTATATAAATTAAAAGTTACCTTTATATACAGGGAGTGCAGAATTATTAGGCAAATGAGTATTTTGACCACATCATCCTCTTTATGCATGTTGTCTTACTCCAAGCTGTATAGGCTCGAAAGCCTACTACCAATTAAGCATATTAGGTGATGTGCATCTCTGTAATGAGAAGGGGTGTGGTCTAATGACATCAACACCCTATATCAGGTGTGCATAATTATTAGGCAACTTCCTTTCCTTTTGCAAAATGGGTCAAAAGAAGGACTTGACAGGCTCAGAAAAGTAAAAAATAGTGAGATATCTTGCAGAGGGATGCAGCACTCTTAAAATTGCAAAGCTTCTGAAGCGTGATCATCGATCAATCAAGCGTTTCATTCAAAATAGTCAACAGGGTCGCAAGAAGCGTGTGGAAAAACCAAGGCGCAAAATAACTGCCCATGAACTGAGAAAAGTCAAGCGTGCAGCTGCCAAGATGCCACTTGCCACCAGTTTGGCCATATTTCAGAGCTGCAACATCACTGGAGTGCCCAAAAGCACAAGGTGTGCAATACTCAGAGACATGGCCAAGGTAAGAAAGGCTGAAAGACGACCACCACTGAACAAGACACACAAGCTGAAACGTCAAGACTGGGCCAAGAAATATCTCAAGACTGATTTTTCTAAGGTTTTATGGACTGATGAAATGAGAGTGAGTCTTGATGGGCCAGATGGATGGGCCCGTGGCTGGATTGGTAAAGGGCAGAGAGCTCCAGTCCGACTCAGACGCCAGCAAGGTGGAGGTGGAATACTGGTTTGGGCTGGTATCATCAAAGATGAGCTTGTGGGGCCTTTTCGGGTTGAGGATGGAGTCAAGCTCAACTCCCAGTCCTACTGCCAGTTTCTGGAAGACACCTTCTTCAAGCAGTGGTACAGGAAGAAGTCTGCATCCTTCAAGAAAAACATGATTTTCATGCAGGACAATGCTCCATCACACGCGTCCAAGTACTCCACAGCGTGGCTGGCAAGAAAGGGTATAAAAGAAGAAAATCTAATGACATGGCCTCCTTGTTCACCTGATCTGAACCCCATTGAGAACCTGTGGTCCATCATCAAATGTGAGATTTACAAGGAGGGAAAACAGTACACCTCTCTGAACAGTGTCTGGGAGGCTGTGGTTGCTGTTGCACGCAATGTTGATGGTGAACAGATCAAAACACTGACAGAATCCATGGATGGCAGGCTTTTGAGTGTCCTTGCAAAGAAAGGTGGCTATATTGGTCACTGATTTGTTTTTGTTTTGTTTTTGAATGTCAGAAATGTATATTTGTGAATGTTGAGATGTTATATTGGTTTCACTGGTAA
This sequence comes from Bombina bombina, assembly GCF_027579735.1. Lineage (NCBI taxonomy): Eukaryota > Metazoa > Chordata > Amphibia > Anura > Bombinatoridae > Bombina > Bombina bombina. The sequence goes on from NC_069501.1 coordinate 1,220,217,927, forward strand.
AAATAAATAATTGAAATGGGTATATATTTGTTTTTTGTTAAGTTGCCTAATAATTATGCACAGTAATAGTCACCTGCACACACAGATATCCCCCTAAAATAGCTAAAAACAAACTAAAAACTACTTCCAAAAATATTCAGCTTTGATATTAATGAGTTTTTTGGGTTCATTGAGAACATGGTTGTTGTTCAATAATAAAATTAATCCTCAAAAATACAACTTGCCTAATAATTCTGCACTCCCTGTATGTACTAACCTGAATCTTTTGAGATCTATCGCTACTTCTCTATGTGGCAATATAAGCTACACTACTGTAGACACTAGGCAGGGCTTACTGCTTGAGGAGGGGCTTACAGCCTGATAACACAAGAGTGGATCATTTTTGGTGATTACGGATGACTTAAAGGGACATATAACCGAGATGTTGCATTATTTGAAAGTGAAGCAGCGTTTCTTTAAAAAGTTGATTGCATGAACATCTCTATATTATTATTTATTATTATTATTTTTTATTTATAAAGCTCCAACAGATTCTGCAGCGCTGTCCATGGGTACAAGGATAGAAGTACAACGGAGAAACAATACAATAAAAGACAAGATTTTACAGACACATACAGGGGGAATTGAGGGCCCTATTCCCATGGGAACTTACAATCTAGATGGGTAGGAGGGTGGGAAACAGGAGGTGGGGACTGCAAAGGTGGGAATGATATTAGTGAAGGAGATGAGGGCAACTGTTGGGTTAGTGAAGTTCATTTGCTAATGAGTTGGGTGATAGGCTTCCCTGAACAAAAAGGTCTTTAGGGAACGTTTAAAGGAGGAGAGGTTAGGGGAGAGTCTGACGGCTCGAGGAAGTGCGTTCCAGAGGGTTGGAGCCGCACAAGAGAAGTCCTGTAGTCTAGCATGAGAGGAGGTGATGGTAGAGGACGCAAGGAGCAGGTCATTGTTGGATCTTAGGGGGCGGGCTGGAGTATATTTGCTGATGAGTGAGGACAGGTAGGTTGGGGCAGCATTGGTGAGGGCTTTGTAGGTCAGGGTGAGAATTTTAAATCTAATTCTGCTGTGAATGGGGAGCCAGTGAAGGGACTCACAGAGAGGTGAAGCAGAAATGGAGCGTTGAGATAAGAGGATTAGCCTGGCAGATGCATTTAGGATGGATTGAAGGGGAGAGAGGTAGGCCAGTTAGCAAGTTATTGCAGCAGTCAAGTTGGGAAATTACCAGGGAGTGGATAAGCAGTTTAGTAGTTTCGACACTCGGAAACGGACGAATTTTGGAGATATTGCGTAGGTGGTTGTGGCAGGATGAAGAGAGCAGTTGGATGTGGGGAATGAAGGACAGATTTGAGTCAAGTGTGACTCCGAGGCAGCGGACTTGGGGTGATGGGGAGATAGTGGTGCCGCCAACAGTGATGGAAAAATTAGAAACTGTAGTAGTATTAGAGGGGGGGGATTAGAAGTAGTTCGGTCTTGGACATGTTTATTTTTAGGTGATGAGAGGCCATCCAGGAGGAAATGCCAGATAAGCAGTTGCTGATGTGAGAATTGACAGAAGGAGAGAGTGCAGGGGTGGAAAGGTAGATCTGGGTATCATCAGCATAGAGGTGATAGCTGAAGCCATAGCTGTTGATAAGTTTACCCAGTGAAGAAGTGTAAATAGAGAAGAGTAGAGGACCCAGGACAGAGCCTTGAGGTACTCCAACAGACAGAGGCAATGGAGAGGAGGAGCCACCAGCAAAAGAGACAGAGAATGATCTATTAGAGAGATAAGAGTGAATCCAGGAGAGGGCAGTGTCACAGAGCCCAAGAGGTGAGAGTCAGTAGGAGAAGGGGATGGTCAACAGTGTCAAAGGCAGCAGAGAGGTCAAGTACGATGAGTATAGAGTAGTAGCCTTTGTTTTTAGCAGAAAGGAGATCGTTAGTAACCTTGGTGAGGGCAGTCTCAGTTGAGTGTTGGGGACGGAAGCCAGATTGCAGGGGGTCGAGCAGTGAGTTGGAGGACAGGAAGTGGGTTAGGCGATCGAAAACTAATTTTCATTGATTTTTTAAGCTAGCGAGAGCAGTTACATAGGGCGGTAGTTTGCAGGAGAGTTAGGGTCAAGGAAGGGTTTTTTGAGGATGGGGGTGACCTTTGCATGTTTGAAGGAGGCAGGGAATGAGCCAGAAGAAAGGGATAAGTTGAATATGTGGGTAAGAGCCAGAGTGAGGGTGGGAGACAGAGAAGGTATTAGATGTGAAGGAATAGGGTGAAGTGGGCAGGTGGTGAGGTGTGAGGAAGACAATAGGGAAGCCACTTCTCTCTCAGTGGTTGGGAGGAGGATGCAGAGAGCGGCAGAGGGGGTGACTGGGAGTGAAGTTGGGAGATTGCAGGCTTCTGTTGGGATGTTTCTTTGGATGGTAAGTGTTTTATTGAAAAAGTAGTCAGCCAGGTCTTGAGCACTGAACGCAGATGAGGGGGGTGGTGCAGGTGGGTAAAGAAGAGAGTTGAAAATGGAGAAGAGTCTTTTAGGGTTTGAGGAGTGAGTGGATATAAGAGAAGAGAAGTAGGTTTGCTTAGCTAAGTGAAGGGCAGAGGTGTAAGAGTAAAGGATTAACTTATAGTGCATGAAATCAGGTTCAGAACGGGATTTTCTCCAGGCACGTTCAGCAGTGCGGGAGCATTTTTGTAGGTGGCGTGTTTGCTGGGAGTGCCAGGGCTGGAGCTGACAACGTGGGGCTTTGCGAAGTTGGGGCGGAGCGAGGGTGTCAAGTGCAGAGGAGAGAGTATTGTTGTAGTGGGTTATGGCAAGGTCAGGGCAGGATATCGTGGAAGTGTGGGGGAGGCGTATTTGAATAAGGTTGGAGAGTTGGGAAGGGTGAACAGTGTGCAGATTTCTACAGGTGCGGAGGCGAGGGGGGGGAAGTAGGTTTAGCCTGTATATTAAGATTAAAGGTGAGCAGATGGTGGTCTGAGATAGGAAATGGGCAACAGCCAACATCTGGGAGAGAGCAGAGATAGGAGAATACCAAATAAATAGAGTGTCCATCGCGGTGGGTAGGGAATAGGGTGGATTGTAATAAGCCGAAGGAGTTCATGAGTGAGAGAAGTTTAGAGGCAGCAGGGGCAGATGGGTTGTCAATGGGGATGTTGAAGTCCCCCAGAATTAGAGTAGGTGTATTTGTAGAGAGAAAGTAAGGAAGCCAGGCAGCAAAGTTGTCAATGAATTGGGAGGTTGGTCCAGGGGGGCGATAGATAACTGCCACTCTTAGAGAGAAGGGGGAGAACAGGCGAATGCAGTGGACTTCAAAGGAAGAAAAGGAGAGAGCTGAAAATGGAGATAGGTACTGATAGGAGCAGGAGGGGGAGAGTAAGATGCCAACACTGCCACCGTGTCTCTCATCTGGCCTAGGTGTGTGGCTAAAGTGAAGACCACCATGTGTGAGAGCAGCAATGGAAACAGTGTCAAAGGAAGATAGCCAGGTTTCAGTTATTGCTAAAAGGTTGAAAGAGTTGGAAACAAACAGGTCGTGAACGGTTGTAAGTTTGCTACAGACAGAGCGAGCATTCCAGAGGGCACAAGAAAAGGGAGAGGATAAGCGCTGTGGGTTATTAGAGATGAGATTGTTGGTATTGTGTGACCTAGAGTTTTTGCAGTGGGAGACAGAGCGAGAGTGTAAAAGTGTGGTGATTGCAGCAGGGCCAGGGTTAGGAGAGACATCACCAGCAGCAAGCAGTAGTAGGAGTGAGAGTGACAGAAGGTGAGAGTGAGATTTGTAGGAGCGGGTATTATTAGACACAGGAGAGTTAGAGGGGGAAGTGTTTCTAAGGAAACAGAGTAGTTCATGAGAGGACAGCATAGGGGGTGAGAGAAGGGAGGGTGAGATATGGATAGTGTGGGGATTGTTGTTATAGGGACATGCAGTGAGTTTTAGGAGAAGGGCAGACAGAAAGAGCAGAAAATACATAGAGAGCATTGCGTAAGTGTATAGTTAGTAAGTTATATCTGTTAGTGAGACTGCAGTTTCCACCTCCAGTTTCTAACTCCAGTGAGTAACTCTGCCACTTTTAACAGAGCCACTATATAAAAAAGGAAGATCATTTCAAGGAAGCATGCAGACACAGTCACTTTATTTTCCTCCTCAATTTAAGGAAGTTTATTATGAAATCTAGCGAGGTAAAATATCTTCTTTTCTACATAGAGATGTTCATGTGATATTTTCTTGCCAGCTTTTTACAGTTATGCTGCCTCACTTTTAAGTGATTTAGCATATAGGTACATGCCCCTTTAAGATCAGAACACTGTACCATATAATCTATATAAAGGGTGAGGCAGCACATTTTCATAAAGGTTTATTTTTCAAACATTATGGGCTAGATTACTAGTTTCACGCTATTTAGCGCTCCCACTCAAGCGTAAACATTGCTAGAAAGTAATCTTTTTGGGCGAGAAGGGTTACAGCACTTAATGCGAGTTAAAAGTAAAAGTTTTGCGCACGAGCAAAACCCGACGCGTGCTAACTTCAGGACTTTGGATATCATGAACGCGATGACTTATTCTCTCCATATACACTTATTGCTCGCGTGCTAACTTGATAGAGGGCTAGATTGTTGAGCATGAGCAAAATGGGGTAAATTGCAGCTGTTTGCCTAAAAAAGGGTCACAAAACACATAAAAAATATATTTAAAACTACATTTACATTCATAATAACACTATCTGATTAATATTATCAAAAGAAATTGCATAAAAAAAGTTATAAGAGCTCAAAGATATGAGGTCTGAGGTGTTATAAAAAAAGGTATTTAACATAGAGATACATACATACATATATATATATATATATATATATATATGTGTATATATAGACATTTATATAAGTGCATTGTAGCCCTTTGCAGTCAAGTAGATGAAAACATCTAAAATCCTTTTTATGCAATATTCATATTAAATATAGTGTTATAGTGTGTATGTACTGTAAATATTTCACATTCCAATGTTCTTCACATAGAGGAATATGTGTAAGAGTTTTTAAATAGATATTCTGTATATTCTGTATATATTCTGTATATATCTATACCTAAATATAATATATCTATACCTAAATATAATATATCTATACCTAAATATAATAATTGTACCAAAATACCATCATATATATATATATATATTTATAAATGCATAGAACATTTTCTTCTATGTGAAGAACATTGGAATGTGAAATATTCATATTATATATCAGTTAGCGCACTTGAGAAAAATACGTTTGGATTTGCATGCAAATACAGGTTTATTTGAAGTCTATAGGGGAATATGTTAATATGTTAAGCAGTTGCGATATTCGGCTTTTTGTGCGCGTCAGGTTATTATTTGTGCGAAAACTTTAACTTACTATTTGTAAATAGCTCGCTACCCGACGCGCGCAAAAAGATTACGTCTAGCGCAGTTAACACACGGGCAGGAACGGTAAATTGCAGTAAACTCATAATCTAGCCCAAAGTTATTGATATTTAATTTTCCAATGTTCTTCACATACAGGAAAATTTTATTTTTATTTTAAATACATTTTTCTTTATATATATATTTATATATATATACTGTATATATATATATATATATATATATATAATTTAAAGTTTGATTCGCACCACTTCACTTATTTTCACTGACTCATTCGAGTGGTCTGACTTATAAGTTAATATCAGATCAACACTGTGCTAGGGGGGAAAAGTTTATTTAAATAATAAATTGGAAAAGAAAATTTGTGGGGAGATTAATCCTGACTATAGTTCCCTTTATCCGGCACCAGAGTATAGAGTTAAATTTATCTGTCAACTAGTGATTCCTATAAAGGTCTACTTCCCCTTTAATTTCCTCACCACTATGTATCAAAAAATGTGGTTACTCACTTATCATCACAACACCTCCATTTAAATTACAGAGGATATTGATGATATAATCACATACAAAAAACAATTGTACTATTGCACATATGATTTATTCACTGCCAACTTCAAGAAAATAAACATTTATAAAATAACGAACGTGGGCCCACTTCTTGTGCACATATTAATATGTCCTTGTAACTGACTTATGTTATTAAAGTCCAATTGTGGACATCCCATGGAGATACATACTGTATATATATATATATATATATATATATATATATATATACACACACAGTATCTCACAAAAGTGAGTACACCCCTCACATTTTTGTAAATATTTTATTATATCTTTTCATGTGTCAACACTGAAGAAATTACACTTTGCTACAATGTAAAGTAGTGAGTGTACAGCATGTATAACAGTGCAAATCTGCTGTCCCCTCAAAATAACTTAACACACAGCCATTAATGTCTAAACCATTGGCAACAAAAGTGAGTACAGCCCTAAGTGGAAATGTCCAAATTGGGCCCAATGTGTCAATATTTTGTGTGGCCACCATTATTTTCTAGCACTGCCTTAACCCTCTTGGGCATGGAGTTCACCAGAGCTTCACAGGTTGCCACTGGAGTCCTCTTCCACTCCTCTATGATGACATCAAGGAGCTTGTGGATGTTAGAGACCTTGCGCTCCCCCACCTTCCATTTGAGGATGCCCCACAGATGCTCAATAGGGTTTAGGTCTGAAAACATGCTTGGCCAGTCCATCACCTTTACCCTCAGCAAGGCAGTGGTCGTCTTGTAGGTGTGTTTAGGGTTGTTATCATGTTGGAATACTGCCCTGCGGCCCAGTCTCCAAAAGTAGGAGATCATGCTCTTCTTCAGTATGTCACAGTACATGTTGGCATTCATGGTTCCCTCAATGAACTGTAGCTCCCCAATGCCGGCAGCACTCATGCAGGCACAGACCATGACACACCCACCACCATGCTTGACTGTAGGCAAGACACACTTGTCTTTGTACTCCTCACCTGGTTGCCGCCACACATGCTTGACACCATCTGAACCAAATACATTTGGTCTCATCGGACCACAGGATATGGTTCCAGTAATCCATGTCCTTAGTCTGCTTGTCTTCAGCAAACTGTTTGTGGGCTTTCTTGTGCATCATCTTTAGAAGAGGCTTCCTTCTGGGACGACAGTCATGCAGACAAATTTGATGCAGTGTGCGGAAATGGTCTGAGCACTGACAGGCGGACCCCCCACCCCTTCAACCTCATACGTCTATTTCCCAAAGAAAATCTCTGGATATGACGCTGAGCACGTGCACTCAACTTCTTTGGTGGACCATGGCAAGGCCATTTCTGAGTGGAACCTGTCCTGTGAAACCGCTGTATGGTCATGCCCACCGTGCTGCAGATCAGTTTCAGGGTCTTGGCAATCTTCTTATAGCCTAGGCCATCTTTATGTAGAGCAACAATTCTTTTTTTCAGATCCTCAGAGAGTTCTTTGCCATGAGTTGTCATGTTGACCTTTCAGTGACCAGTATAAGAGAGTGTGAGAGCGATAACACAAATTTAACACACCTGCTCCCCATTCACACTTGAGACCCTGTAACACTAACGAGTCACCTGACACCAGGGAGGGAAAATGGCCAATTGGGCCCAATTTGTACATTTCCACTTAGGGGTGTACTCACTTTTGTTGCCAACGGTTTAGACATAATGGCTGTGTGTTGAGTGGACAGCAAATTTACACTGTTATACAGGCTGTACACTCACTACTTTACATTGCAGCAAAGTGTTATTTCTTAAGTGTTGTCACATTAAAAGATATATTAAAATATTTAAAAAAATGTGAGGGGTGTACTCACTTTTGTGAGATACTGTAGGTCTATGGCGCTGTTGGGTTAGTGCACATGAAAAATTATCTTAGGGAGTGTTATAGAAATATTAGATATAAAATATTAAAGAATATTAATAATAATAAAAAATTATAGCTACTGTAAAAAATTATAAATAAACCATACAATTTTTTACAATGTCTCTAAAAAATTTTTTACTATTAATATTTTTAAATAGTTCAATAATGCGACTTAAGATAACTATGTTTTCATGTGCCCTAAACCAACACAGCATTACTGAAATATTAAATATTATGCATGTTATGCATATTTTACATTCCTATGGTCTTCACATAGAATTATTTTTAATTTTTATTATTAAATATATATATATATATATATATATATATATATATATATATATATATATATATATATATATATATATATATATATAAATATATATTGAAGGTAAAAAATAACATATCTGTAAGTGAAGAACATTGGAATGTGAAATATGTACAGTAAATACAAAGTAAAACACATTATTAAATATTAATATTAAATAAATATGATTATTCATGTATTCATGTTTTCAGGTGTTTGACTGCAAAGGACTCCAATGTGTTTGTGTGTGTCTATATATATATATATATATATATACAGTTGAAGGCAAAAGTTTAGGCACCCCTGACAATTTCCATGATTTTAATTTTTAAATAATTGGGTGTTTGGATCAGCAATTTCATTTGTATCTATCAAATTACTGAAGGACACAGTAATATTTCAGTAGTGAAATGAGGTTTATTGGATTAACAGGAAATGTGCAATATGCATCAAAACGAAATTAGACAGGTGCATAAATGTGGGCACCCTTGTCATTTTGTTGATTTGAATACCTTTAACTACCTTGCACTGATTAATTGGAACACACAATTGGTTTGGTGAGCCCATTAAGCATTGAACTTCATAGACAGGTGCATCCAATCATGAGAAAAGGTATTTAAGGTGGCAAATTTCAAGTTCTCATTGACTCTCCTCTGAAGAGTGGCAACATGGAGGCCTCAAAACAACTCTCAAATTACCTGAAAACAAAGATTGTTCAACATTATGATTTAGGGGAAAGCTACAAAAAGCTATCACAGAGATTTAAGCTGTCAGTGTCCACTGTGAGGAACATAGTGAGGAAATGGAAGACCACAGGCACAGTTCTTGTTCAGGCAGAAGTGGCAGGCCAAGTAAAATATCGGAGAGGCAAAGGATGGTGAGAACGGTCAAAAATAGCCCACAGACCACCTCCAAAGACCTACAACATCATCTTGCTGCAGATGATGTCACTGTGCATCGCTCAACAATTCAGCGCACTTTGCACAAGGAGAAGCTGTATGGAAGAGTGATGCGGAAGAAGCCTTTTCTGCACACACGCCACAAACAGAGTTGCTTGAGGTATGCAAATGCACATTTGGACAAGCCAGCTTCATTTTGTAAGAAGGTGCTGTGGACTGATGAAACAAACATTGAGTTATTTGGTCATAACAAGGGGCGTTATGCATGGCGGCAAAAGAACACAGCATCCCAAGACAGACACTTGCTACCCACAGTAAAATTTGGTGGATGTTCCATCATGCTGTGGGGCTGTGTGGCCAGTGCCGGTACTGGGAATCTTGTTAAAGTTGAGGGTTGCATGGATTCCACTCAATATCTGCAGATACTTGAGAATAATGTTGAGGAATCAGTCACAAAGTTGAAGTTACGCCGGGGCTGGATATTTCAACAAGACGACCCAAAACACTGCTTAAAATCTACTCTGGCATTTATGCAGAGGAACAAGTACAATGTTCTGGAATGGCAATCCTAGTTCCCAGACCTAAATATCATTGAACATCTGAGGGGTGATTTGAAGCGGGCTGTCCATGCTCGGCAACCATCAAACCTAACTGAACTGGAGATATTTTGCAAGGAGGAATGGTCCAAAATACCTTCATCCAGAATCCAGACATTCATTACAGGCTATAGGAAGCGTCTAGAGGCTGTTATTTCTGCTAAAGGAGGCTCTACTAAATACTGATGCAATATTTCTGTTGGGGTGCCCAAATTTATGCACCTGTCTAATTTCGTTTTGATGCATATTGCACATTTTCTGTTAATCCAATAAACCTCATTTCACTACTGAAATATTACTGTGTCCTTCAGTTATTTGATAGATCAAAATGAAATTGCTGATCCAAACACCCAATTATTTATAAATGAAAATCATGGAAATTGTCAGGGGTGCCTAAACTTTTGCATACGATTGTATATTGAAATAGTAGATAATTTAAATGGACTTCAATGGAGCATGCTGTTAAAAAAAAACAACTAACACTTATCGGTCACTTGCTAACCTGACACCGTGTAAGACCTAAAACCCTAAACCTGAAGGTAGTTATGAATATTTTACATTCCAATGTTCTTCACATAGAAGAAAATGTTATTTGTATTTTTAAATATGTATATATATATATATATATATATATATATATATATGATTATTTTTTGTCAAATATATATCAATAAACTATATATCTATATGAATACAGTATATACAGGTATAGATATAAACATATATATTTAGGAATATATATTTAAAAATACACAGAACAATTTCTTCTAAGTAATGAACATTGGAAAGTAAAATATTTACATTAAATACATAGTAAAAGACATTATTAAAGTTTAAAGGTATTTGAATGGAAAGGGCTCCAAAGTATATATATATATAGACATACATACATACACAAACGCATGTATATATGTATATACATGTGTATATACAGTATCTCACAAAAGTGAGTACACCCCTCACATTTTTGTAAATATTTTATTATATCTTTTCTGTGACAATACTGAAGAAATTACACTTTTCTACAATGTAAAGTAGTGAATGTACAGCCTGTATAAAAGTGTAAATTTGCTGTCCCCTCAAAATAACTCAACACACAGCCATTTATGTCTAAACCGTTGTCAACAAAAGTGAGTACACCCCTAAATGGAAATGTCCAAATTGGGACCAAAGTGTTAATATTTTGTGTGGCCACCATTATTTTCCAGCACTGACTTAACCCTCTTGGGCATAGAGTTCACCAGAGCTTCACAGGTTGCCACTGGAGTCCTCTTCCACTCCTCCATGACGACATCACAGAGCTGGTGGATGTTAAAGACCTTGCGCTCCCCCACCTTCCTTTTGAGGATGCCCCACAGATGCTAAATAAGGTTGTGAAGGGAGGAGATCATTGCTCTGCTTCAGTATGTCACAGTACATGTTGGCATTCATGGTTCCCTCAATGAACTGTAGCTCCCCAGTGCCAGACAGCACTCATGCAGGCCCAGACCATGACACTCCCACCACCATGCTTAACTGTAGGCAAGACACACTTGTCTTTGTACTCCTCAACTAGTTTCCGCCACACAAGCTTGACACAATCTGAACCAAATAAGTTTATCTTAGTCTCATTGGACCACAGGACATGGTTCTAGTAATCCATGTCCTTAGTCTGCTTGTCTTCAGCAAACTGTTTGCAGGCTTTCTCGTGCATCATCTTTAGAAGAGGCTTCCTTCTGGGATGACAGCCATGCAGACCAATTTGATGCAGTGTGCGACGTATGCTCTGAGCACTGACAGGATGACCCCCCACCCCTTCAACTTCTGCAGCAATGCTGGCAGCACTAATACATCTATTTCCCAAAGACAACCTCTGGATATGACGCTGAGCATGTGCATTCAACTTCTTTGGTCAACCATGGCGAGGCCTGTTCTGAGTAGAACATTTCCTGTGAAACTGCTGTATGATCTTGCCCACCGTGCTGCAGCTCAGTTTCAGGGTACTGGCAATCTTCTTATAGCCTAGGCCCTCTTTATGTAGAGCAACAATTATTTTTTTCAGATCCTCAGAGAGTTCTTTGCCATGAGGTACCATGTTGAACTTCCAGTGACAAGTATGAGAGAGTGTGAGAGCGATAACACCAAATTTAACACACCTGCTCCCCATTCACACCTGAGACCTTGTAACACTAACGAGTCACATGACATCGGGGAGGGAAAATGGCTAATTGGGCCCAATTTGGACACTTCTTCTTGGGGTGTACTCACTTTTGTTGCCAACGGTTTAGACATTAATGGCTGTGTGTTGAGTTATTTTGAGGTAACAGCAAATTTACACTGTTATACAGGCTGTGCACTCACTAATTTACATTGTAGCAAAGTGTAATTTTTTCAGTGTTGTCACATGAAAATATATAATAAAATATTTACAAAAATGTGAGGGGTGTACTCACTTTTGGGAGATACTGTATGTGTTTATATGTGCATATAAACATCCATACACATATTTAGACATTTTTTATCAATATTTATAACGAACATTTTTTTATCAGAAGCCGTTTATATTTTTGTGAGTGTAACACATTATTTTAATGTACTTATGTTGTGTTTGGTGTACCTTTTTCTTTACCACTTACACTTTATGCTAGGTCTTCAGTCGCGCTAACCGGACTAGTGCAAATTATGTTTGTGCTTGAGCACACCTGTTTAATTTCAACTTGTAATACGTGTGTAAGTTATTGCGGTCACGATATTGCTTATGGCGACCCATGATAACTTTAGTGCGCCACTTGTAATTTAGCCCTTTATTAGGTATTTTGCAGCAGGACATATTTAAATAGCAGATAATTTAAAGGGAAATCAGCACAAATAAGGTAATTTAATACTTTTTATTTAAATAATGTTTGTGATTTACATCTTTTTTTTAAAAAAAGTGAAACTTCTTTAGCTTTAACCGTTGCGATTTTCTTGTATTGCCAAAATGATCCACCCATTTGTAACCAGGTAGTAGTAAACCCCTCCTCATGTGCAGATTAGTGTTGCTTTATTTGCCACATAGAGATGCAGCTATAAAAATATTTCAGTTAGTACCCATATAAAGGCAGATTTAAATGCACACACAAAACCAATTTTGTTTTTGATTGTGCCCTTCATTTTTCAATTTAATAAGTAGGGTAGGGGTTCAAATATAATACACTGGGAGGGTAACAAAAATACTAAACATTGGAAGAGCAGTAGCTCTGTGTACAATAGGATTCATCTAGAAGTTAAAGGGACAGGAAAAACAAAAATTGTATTTCATGATTCGGATACAACAATTTTAATCAACTTTCCAATTTACTTCTATTATCAAATTTGGTTCATTCTTTTGTTATCCTTTGCTGAAGGAACATCGGCAGCTAGCTGAACACCTCTAGTTAGCCAATCACAAGAGACAAATGTGTGCAGGCACCAATCAGCAGCAGCTCCCACTAGTGTAGGATATGTGCATATTCTATTTCAACAAGGGATACTAAGAGAAAAAAGCACATTTAAAAATCAAAGTGAATTTAAAAGTATCTTAAAATGACATGCTCTATCTGAATCATGCAAGATTAATTTTGACTTTCATATCCCTTTAAAGTAAAGGATAGTTGCTAATTTTGCTATTGGGAAAATCCAATCATTTTTGAGAGTTGTCAGTTTATGGTCATAGACATATAATTCAGTTGTTTGCAGCAGCGCACAAATAAAATCATCATTGGTTGCTGTTATAGCAGAAGAGAAAGTTACTTTGTCACACTACAAAAGGAAACAGAAGATGCTTGAAGCACCCAGTAATACATGATCTGATTTTCCATTGCAAAAGGGTCAATAAATTAATAATAAAAAAAAATATTTACTCTCTTGGCAGAGCGGCACATTAAAGTCACCACATATGCAATTTAAACGTCACCTTGCAATATAATGGCAGGGAATGGAAAGATCACATCCCATGTAGACGGGTAGGACACTCACCATAGGTTTCTTGTATTCATTGGGCTTGATGCAGCGCACAAAGAAAGGCTGGCACACACTGAGTGTTCGCATCAGCAGCTCCAGCGATCGCTTGAACTGGCTGCTTAGGGTGGGTGAGCGTTTCCTGGTCTCAGCCCCCTGCAAAAAAAGAAAAAAAAAATAGCTAGAACCAAAAAAAAACCTCTCAGGAAATGGATAGTTGATAACAGAAAAAGAGCCTCTTCCTGCCCTGCGGTGTCACTGGAAGGGAAATACCTCTGGATCTGAAGGCTGGAAAGTGCTTAGAGGTGTCAAAATATACACAAAGAATTAACCACTCCAGAGCACATTTGAAACAAAAATTTACTGTCTCTGATTTTCAATGTTTTTTAACCAAAAATATATTTAAACAAGTACAGAAAAGTAATATAATAGGTATAAGCTGAGCAGCAGCAAGGGCCTAATGTATGCACTGATACCATAAATATAGACCCAGTTTTACTACTACACAATACCACAGCAAATGCTGCCTCTTCTTATTTGGGCTTATTTTGGGTTAGCATTATCACACAGAATACTTATGTTTCTATCCCAGAACAGTAAATATGTAAACTTTATTGTATGGTCTGATATGATATATTTTTGAGGAACTTGTATAACAGCTCTGCTGAAGTTGTACATTTGTTATAACAATAATACTAAGAAAACTAAGAAAAATAATAATACTTATTATTATGAACTACAGGGGATAATGTCATTTAGTAGAGAAGACATTGTAGAGTATTCAGTCATAGTGATGTTTTAATTTAAATTGTTTCATTTTAATTCTTCTAGAAACTATGGTGCATAGAGACATAAAATATATATTGCATATTTGTATCAAGACTATAATATCCTGTGTAGGATGAAGTTTATGCAATACAATATTATATTCCTACAAAGATGGCAACAATCAACATCTCTACATGAGAAACAGCTGTCCAGGACACTTTCCCACTGTTAAAGGGACATGAGCTCAAAAAGAAAATGCTCTAATGTGTTACAGAATTTTATTACTACAAATGAGCGCTGCGGTACCGGTTAGCGCTCTACAAATACCTGATAATAATAATAATAATGTTCCTTGTACAAAGGAGAATTGCCTGGTATTTTGGGACGGACTGACCTTACTCAGCAGGATCAGACTGATATATTTTAGGAAAGTTTTCCTCTGTGAAAAGCACAACTGGGATCAAAGAGGCTGCTCCTAGGTGGTAGCTCGCCATAGAACAAGCTATTGAGCTGTTGTTTGTTCCTGGTAGAGTGCTTCTCTCTTTGTATGCAGCAGTTCTATGACCCCTTAATAAATGTGGCCCTATGTGTTTAACCCTATAAAAGATAGGTAGATATGGTTAAATTCAGGTCTAGTACAACAATGCATTACTTGAAGCTAGCTGATCCAATAGCAAGAGGCATATATGCCTATAGCTGCCAACCTCAAGCTATCCTGAGCCTACCTATGCTTTTCAACAAGGAATACCGAGATAATGAAGTCAATTTGCTAACAGAAGTAAACCGAAAATATCTCTTAAAATGGCATGCTCTATCTAAGCCACGAAAGTTTAAAATTGACTTCAATGTCCCTTTAAATATGACTTTATAATCACTATTTAAATTCAAGTTTAAGATTATTACAAAGACCAAAACAGCACACTCAGTGTGTCTCAGTGTGCGGTAGAATCTACGTGAAGAGACAACCTAATAAAAAAAACGATTGCTTTTCTACACAATGGCATACTAAGGGCAAGATTTATGATGAGGCGAATGCACCAATCGGTTGCTGGCTCATTTAAGCCTGCAACAGATATTTATTAGACATGTGCGATTCGTTTCGGATCGATTCGGAAATTCGGCCGAATTCGTAAAATTCGGGATTCGGATTGATCCGAATTTCCGAATTAAAATACTGCCGAATCTACAGAATAAATCCGAATTAGTTGGGATTTATTCGGTAGATTCGGATGGCCATGGATTACACTAGTATTGTACAGTATATTAGGTTATATCACTCTGCTATGGGTTACACCTAATATACAGTACATAATACTAGTCTAATCCCACCTAACACTTACCGAAATTCCGAATTTCCGAACCGAATCGAAACGAACCAAATCCAGCCGAATTTCTTCGAATCCGAAACGAATCCGAACCGAATCGATTTAAATTTCTCCGAATTCGAATCGATCCGAACCGAAATTTGAAAAATTCCGAATCGATCCGAACCAAATTTTTTCGACATGCACATATCTAATATTTATGAAGCCGCAGTTTAAATCACTGCTTCATAAACTCTCTCCGCCACACTGGAGTTGGTGGATAAAAATAACCCCGGATTCATTCAACCGGCGTTATTGAAAAGCCCTACTCTCAAGTAATTGGTTGCGTGAGGGTAGTGGGGGCCCCACAAGTTGTGATCAAGTGCAGACAGGTTCACAACTTGTCAATCATGTCCGCTCGCAAATTTATAAATCTTGCCCTAAGCTATATCAATAAGCAACTATTACAATATTACCACAGTAGTGGCAATGCAGGGGTTAAACACACAATTGTATGCAAGCAATAGAGCAATAATACAATTCTGTAACATATTAGAGCATTTTCTTTTTCTACTTTTAAATCGCTTTAAGATTCTGGAATACTTATCAGCTTAAAGGGACAGTCTAGACAAAATTAAACTTTCATGATTCAGATATGGGGGCATATTTATCAAGCTCTGTATGAAGCTTGAGGCTCTTTGTTTCTAAAGACCGCTGCTCCATAACTTGTCCGCCCGCTCTGAGGCGGCGGACAGAAATCAACCCGATCGAATACGATCGGATTGATTGACACCCCTGCTAGCGAATCTGCAGGGGGCGGCATTGCACCAGCAGTTCACAAGAACTGATGGTGCAATGATAAATGCCGACAGCATATGCATTTATCGATGTGCAGTGATGTGCAGCAGACATGATACGCTACTTCGTATCATGTCCGCTCGCACATTGAGAAATATGCAATTATAAAAAAACTTTCCAATTTACTTTAATTTTTAACAAAAATTTGTTCTCTTGGTATTCTTTGTTGAAAGCTAAATCTAGGTAGGCTCATATGCCAATTTCTAAGCCCTTGAAGGCCGCCTCTTATCTCAGGGCATTTTGACAGTTTTTCACAGCTTTAGCTCATGTGTGCCATAAAGATAAAATTGTGCTCACGTACCTGGAATTACCAAAGAGTGAGCACTGATTGGCTAAAATGCAAGTCTGTCAACAGAACTAAAACAAGGGGGCAGTCTTCAGAGGCTTAGATACAAGATAATCACAGAGGTAAAAAGTATATTAATATAACTGTGCTGGTTATGCAAAACTGGGGAATGTGTAATAAAGGGATTATCTATTTTTTTAAACAATAACAATTCTGCAGTAGACTGTCCCTTCAATCTGCTGGTACTCAGTTATTAGACTACCAGAAAGAATTGTGAAGCCATCAGCAACTATTATATGAAAACCTTAATTTAGAGTAACAAATACCATTCAGCTTGTGGGTATCTGTCAGTGACAGAAGACGAGAACTTTCCTAAAGTATATCAATCTGAAACCATTCAAAAGAACACTCAAGCCCTGATATATAAGGTAATACACATCTGTAGTAGAAAACAGTCAAACCCAGTAAGTGTCAGTGAATCAGAGCTGTAGTTTTAATGGGGGGGCAATCATATACTTGTCAATATCTGCCTTCCTTTATATAAGTTTCTAGGTTCTAGATATTTTGTTTAAAGAAGCAAAAGAAATCAAGTATTAAGAGACTCTCCTAGTGACTTGATCTGTGGAATAGCACCCAATGACCCCATACTTTAAAGGGACAGTTTACTCAAAATTTTTCTCCCCTTTAATTTGTTCCCAATGATCCACTTTACCTGCTGGAGTGTATTAAATGGTTTACAAGTAGCTCCTTTACCCTTATATTGACATTTGAAATTGTTAATTTAGCATGTGGTATCCCCACCTATTCTGAAAGTTTGTGGCCGCGCGTACCGGCTATAGATAAGCTTTGTAAACACAGCCAGCAGAAGAAATTACACTCCCAGTGTGATAAAGCAGAGATAAGTTAATAAAATGTTGATTTTCCATTGTTCTCTCAAAGTACTGGTGATTGTTTTAAGGACAGATATAAGATAAAGAAGCAGGTATATGTGCACAATGTGATACAGTAATGAGATCTGATTATAACTACAAGCTCAACCTATTTTATTAGGCTGTGGCTTCAAAACACAACATCAGAGCTTTAATATACACAAATAAACCTTAAAAAGCTAATTTTCATACATTTTTTACTCTGCAGTTGGTAAAAAAAGCAATTGTAAACACATTAAGGGACAAACTATTTTACAGTATACTGTCCCTTTAAGGGACAGTAAACCTAGCAAATAATGTTATATAATTCTGTACATAGTGCAGAATTATATAACATTAGCTTAAGGGACACTGTAACCAAAATTTTTCTTTTGTGATTCAGATTGAGCATGAAATTTTAAGCAACTTTCTAATTTACTCCTATTATCAAATTTTCTTCATTCTCTTGGTATCTTTATTTGAAATGCAAGAATGTAAGTTTAAATGCCGGCCCATTGTTGGTGAACAACCTGGGTTGTCCTTGCTGATTGGTGGATAAATTCATCCACCAATAAAAAAGTGCTGTCCAGAGTACTTAAACCAAAAAAAAAGCTTAGATGCCTTCTTTTTCAAATAATGATAGCAAGAGAACGAAGAAAAATTGAAAATAGGAGTAAATTAGAAAGTTGCTTAAAATTTCATGCTCAATCTGAATCACGAAAGAAAAATTTTGGTTACAGTGTCCCTTTAGCGCCAGCTTTCGAAAGCAAAAGGACTACAGAGATATTGTACTATGAACATTGAATATTACAGAACGCCGCTCCTGGCTCTACTGAGTGGGTCTGTTTTTTCTCCTAAGCGCATTGCGGGCACGCTGTCTAGTCAAAGCCAGCCTGATCGTGCTATTAAACTCAATGTAGCTCACTCCTGCTACCAGAGCATTAGCGTGCTACATTGAGTATAATGGCGCGATCGGTTTGGCTGTGACTAGACAGTGTGCCCGCGATGCACTTAGGAGAAAAAAAAGAGACCCGCTCAGTAGAGCCAGGAGCGGCGTTCTGTAAAAATCAATTATCGTAGTACAATATCTCTGTAGTCCTTTGCTTTAGAAAGCTGGCGCTAAGCTAATGTTATATAATTCTGCACATAGTGCAGAATTATATAACATTATTTGCTAGGTTTACTGTCTCTTTAAGCATTACATTCCTAAGTTAATAATAAACTTAAAACACAACATCAAGGCTTAGGTTATAAAGGCTGCAGACTCTTTATTATAAACCATAAAACATTCCAATAAATAACCTTTATAAATAACTTGTCCCTATAAACAATCCCAAACAGTGCTTGCCCCTTAACAGATCAACAGGCGTGATGACCAACTCATCAACTCTTCATTATTCTCTCCTGCTATCAGGATGTACTCACTTCAAGCTCCACCCTCCTCCAAAGGCAAACACTCCGCCACCCACCAATCCCTCCAGAGGCAATTGCAGGAAGGGCGGGCGGGAGCTTCTTCTCCATAGGTAAAAGAGGCCTTCACTTCCTGCTACCCCACTTATTTAACACCTCTACTACCCCTCCTCTTAGCCTCTCCACCATATCTCACTTAGCCTGTCCTGGGGTCAAAGGCCCCGCCTTCAATTTATTCATCCAGGGCTAACTTTACAAACTCTCCTAAAAATACAAACTGAGGTATAAAAGCACCATAAACTATTTATAAAGACATTGCCAAACACATCACACTGTGTAAGAATATAAAGGCCAACATGGCGGCATCTTCCATTAAAAAAAGTACTGACCTAAATAAGTACTTAAAGGTGCAGGTGATAATATTTCTGTAATTTTCAGCAAGTTATTTTGCTAAATGACTACAAACCTAGCTATAAAATAACTATTACTTTAGATTTTATTCAGTAACGAGTTTTACAATTATCCTGGGTACAAGCCATATTGTTTGGGTTCTCATTAACCCTGTGCGGCTTCTTGATGAGCAGCTTTGCATTTTGTTAGTAGATCTGTGTTAGTTGCATACATGATGGGCTTTTGTTAAGGAAACATACATTAGAATTCTTTGTGCAAACCAAAAGATCTCTGTTAACAATTTTATCAATTATAAATCACACTAATTTAAAGTGAATGTCAATTTAAATGAATCAGTGCCCGGTTTTTAATAATCCTATTAAAAACAAGGGCACTTTAATTTATCAAAATTTACATTTCACTCGTTTTCTTCAAATACTTAGCTTTTAATCTTCACAGCTGCTCCAGCGATTGCCCCGGCCGTTGGAAGCCTCTTCATACGTCAGAAATGACGAATCTGGCTTCCGCCAATCACGGCTTCCCCCCTGGGGGAATCTTGGCCTGAGACAACACCGTAATTGGAGGAAGCCAGATTCATCATTTTGGATCCGCGATGAGGGCTTGCGATGGGCGGAGGAAGCGCTGCAGCGGCTGTCAGGATTAAAAGGTAAGTATTAGTAGAAAACGAGTGAAATGTAAATTTTGATGAATTAAAGTGCCCTTGTTTTTAATAGGATTATTAAAACCTGGGCACCGATTCATCTAAATTGACATTCACTTTAAAACAGGGTTGGACCATATACATCACCTGATATATATCATGATATGTATATAATTATATCTATCCATTGATATATACATGAATACTTTGGATTGCAACTTTAGAAACGTAAAAGGAGAGGCAGCATATCTGTAAAAAGAACTTACTCTGCTGAGCTAAGGAGATGCTCAGGTGATATTTTCCTGTCAGCTTTTTACAGTTATACTGCATCAGTTTCAAGTGATTTAGCATATGAGTATTATGTCCCTTTAAGGGGTTTAAAAGGTAAAAATACTAAAATGCATAATGAAAATTACATTCTAATCCTAAATGTATTTTGTAGTTACTAATAAATACACTGATTACTTACTAATTATTTGTATTCCTAACTCTAATACTCTGCAAGACTTACAGTCAATGCCTATCTAAAGCATGCTTGTAATATTTATCAAATTTATAACACACATTTCCAAAATTCTGTTATTTATATAAATATCATGATATTTACCGACCCTGTAGAAAAGAATATCAAGTCTGGAAAGGGAAACAGGGAAAAAACACACACAATGAAGCCGTATCACTAACTGTGCTATGTATTTTAGCTGCTGCTGCTGCCGAAGCCTATTTGTAAGCAGGGATGTACTGAAAGCACCAGTTCCATATAATTATTGTAATGATTTTGTATTATTGTAAATGTTTTCTAATTAAAACCTTTAGTAATAAGCAGAATATATTCTCTAACAGAGCTAACAAACTTTTTTCAAATAGTCTACTTAATGTTACATTCTCAGAGTTGCCAAATGTGAGAAAATGACTGCATGAGCTTGTTTGTGTCATTATTTGAAATACATGAAAGAATACGTTATTGAGTAAATGTGCAAACAAATCAATGTGTAAGTGAACATGCAAGTGCTTAAATTATTGAGGGCCAGATTACGAGTGGAGCGCTAACAGTTACGTGCGAACGATAAGAGGTTTATCGCGGGTGTTTGTGCAAGTCAGGTTTTTCCCTTACACTCATAATAGCACTATCTGATAAAATTATTTTAAAAAATATTGCACAAAAAAAGTTATAAGGACTTGATATGAGGTCTCAAGTTTTAGAGAAAAAAGCAGACATACACATACATGTATAAATATGTATATGTATATATATATGTATATATATATATATATATATATATATATATATATATATATATACACACACTGAATATATATATATATTTATATAAATATATATGTGCGTGTGTGTGTACATATGTATTTATATGTGTATATATGTATTTACAGACATATATACACATATAAACACATAAATACATATGTACACATATATAGACATATATATATATATATATATATATATATATATATATATATATATATATATATATATATATATGTGCATTGTAGCCCTTTGCAGTTAAGTAAAGGAAAACATGTAAAATCATATTTATGTAATATTCATACACCTAGATTTGGAGTTTTGCATTAGCCGTCAAAACCAGCGTTAGAGGCTCCTAACGCCGGTTTTGGGCTACCGCTGGTATTTGGAGTCAGTCAGGAAAGGGTCTAACGCTCACTTTCCAGCCGCGACTTTTCCATACCGCAGATCCCCCTACGCCAATTGCGTATCCTTTCTTTTCAATGGGATCTTCCTAACGCCGGTATTTAGAGTCTTGGCTGAAGTGAGCGTTATAAATCTAACGACAAAACTCCAGCCGCAGAAAAAAGTCAGTAGTTAAGAGCTTTCTGGGCTAACGCCGGTTCATAAAGATCTTAACTACTGTGCTCTACAGTACACTAACACCCATAAACTACCTATGTACCCCTAAACCGAGGTCCCCCCACATCGCCGCCACTCTATTAAAATTTTTTAACCCCTAATCTGCCGACCGCACACCGCCGCCACCTACGTTATCACTATGAACCCCTAATCTGCTGCCCCTAACACCGCCGACCCCTATATTATATTTATTAACCCCTAATCTGCCGCCCCCAACGTCGCCTCCACCTACCTACAATTATTAACCCCTAATCTGCTGACCGGACCTCACCGCCACTATAATAAATGTATTAACCCCTAATCCGCCTCACTCCCGCCTCACTAACCCTATAATAAATAGTATTAACCCCTAATCTGCCCTCCCTAACATCGCCGCCACCTACCTACAATTATTAACCCCTAATCTGCCGACCGGACCTCACCGCTACTATAATAAAGTTATTAACCCCTAAAGCTAACTCTAACCCTAACACCCCACTAAGTTAAATATAATTTAAATCTAACGAAATAAATTAACTCTTATTAAATAAATTAATCCTATTTAAAACTAAATACTTACCTGTAAAATAAACCCTAATATAGCTACAATATAACTAATAATTATATTGTAGCTATTTTAGGATTAATATTTATTTTACAGGCAACTTTGTAATTATTTTAACCAGGTACAATAGCTATTAAATAGTTAATAACTATTTAATAGTTACCTAGTTAAAATAATTACAAAATTACCTGTAAAATAAATCCTAACCTAAGTTACAATTAAACCTAACACTACACTATCAATAAATTAATTAAATACGATACCTACAAATAAATACAATTAAATAAACTAACTAAAGTACAAAAAATAAAAAAGAACTAAGTTACAAAAAATAAAAAAAAATATTTACAGATATTAGAAAAATATTATAACAATTTTAAGCTACTTACACCTACTCTAAGCCCCCTAATAAAATAACAAAGACCCCCAAAATAAAAAAATGCCCTACCCTATTCTAAATTAAAAAAGTTCAAAGCTCTTTTACCTTACCAGCCCTTAAAAGGGCCTTTAGCGGGGCATGCCCCAAAGAAAACTGCTCTTTTGCCTGTAAAAAAAAAATACAACCCCCCCAACATTAAAACCCACCACCCACATACCCCTAATCTAACCCAAACCCCCCTTAAATAAACCTAACACTAAGCCCCTGAAGATCTCCCTACCTTGTATTCACCACACCGGGTTCACCGATCCGTCCTTGCTCCGACGTCTTCATCCAAGCCCAAGCGGGGGCTGAAGATGTCCATGATCCGGTTGAAGTCTTGGCCCAAGCGGGGGCTGAAGATGTCCATGATCTGGTTGAAGTCTTGGCCCAAGCGGGGCTGAAGATGTCCATGATCCGGTTGAAGTCTTCATCCAAGAGGGAGCTGAAGAGGTCCATGATCCGGCTGAAGTCTTCTATCAAGCGGCATCTTCAATCTTCTTTCTTCCGGATCCATGTTCATCCCGCTGACGCGGAACATCCATCTTCACCGACGACTTCCCGACGAATGACGGTTCCTTTAAGGGACGTCATCCAAGATGGCGTCTCTCGAATTCCGATTGGCTGATAGGATTCTATCAGCCAATCAGAATTAAGGTAGGAAAATTCTGATTGGCTGATGGAATCAGCCAATCAGATTGAGCTCGCATTCTTTTGGCTGTTCCGATCAGCCAATAGAATGCGAGCTCAATCTGATTGGATGATTGGATCAGCCAATCGGATTGAACTTGAATCTGATTGGCTGATTCCATCAGCCAATCAGAATTTTCCTACCTTAATTCCGATTGGCTGATAGAATCCTATCAGCCAATCGGAATTCGAGGGACGCCATCTTGGATGACGTCCCTTAAAGGAACCGTCATTCGTCGGGAAGTCGTCGGTGAAGATGGATGTTCCGCGTCGGCGGGATGAACATGGATCCGGAAGAAAGAAGATTGAAGATGCCGCTTGATAGAAGACTTCAGCCGGATCATGGACCTCTTCAGCTCCCGCTTGGATGAAGACTTCAACCGGATCATGGACATCTTCAGCCCCCGCTTGGGCCAAGACTTCAACCGGATCATGGACATCTTCAGCCCCGGCTTGGGCTTGGATGAAGACGTCGGAGCAAGGACGGATCGGTGAACCCGGTGTGGTGAATACAAGGTAGGGAGATCTTCAGGGGCTTAGTGTTAGGTTTATTTAAGGGGGGTTTGGGTTAGATTAGGGGTATGTGGGTGGTGGGTTTTAATGTTGGGGGGGGTTGTATTTTTTTTTTACAGGCAAAAGAGCAGTTTTCTTTGGGGCATGCCCCGCTAAAGGCCCTTTTAAGGGCTGGTAAGGTAAAAGAGCTTTGAACTTTTTTAATTTAGAATAGGGTAGGGCATTTTTTTATTTTGGGGGTCTTTGTTATTTTATTAGGGGGCTTAGAGTAGGTGTAAGTAGCTTAAAATTGTTATAATATTTTTATAATGTCTGTAAATATTTTTTGTATTTTTTGTAACTTAGTTCTTTTTTATTTTTTGTACTTTAGTTAGTTTATTTAATTGTATTTATTTGTAGGTATCGTATTTAATTAATTTATTGATAGTGTAGTGTTAGGTTTAATTGTAACTTAGGTTAGGATTTATTTTACAGGTAATTTTGTAATTATTTTAACTAGGTAACTATTAAATAGTTATTAACTATTTAATAGCTATTGTACCTGGTTAAAATAATTACAAAGTTGCCTGTAAAATAAATATGAATTCTAAAATAGCTACAATATAATTATTAGTTATATTGTAGCTATATTAGGGTTTATTTTACAGGTAAGTATTTAGTTTTAAATAGGATTAATTTATTTAATAAGAGTTAATTTATTTCGTTAGATAAAAATTATATTTAATTTAGGGGGGTGTTAGTGTTAGGGTTAGACTTAGCTTTAGGGATTAATACATTTATTAGAGTAGCGGTGAGGTCCGGTCGGCAGATTAGGGGTTAATACTTGAAGTCAGGTGTCGGCGATGTTAGGGAGGGCAGATTAGGGGTTAATACTATTTCTTATAGTGTTATTGAGGCGGGAGTGAGGCGGATTAAGGGTTAATAACTTTATTATAGTAGCGGTGAGGTCCGGTCGGCAGATTAGGGGTTAATAATTGTAGGTAGGTGGCGGCGACATTGCGGGCGGCACATTAGGGGTTAATAAATATAATATAGGGGTCGGCGGGGGTTAGGGGCAGCAGATTAGGGGTACATAGCTATAACGTAGGTTGCGGCGGTGTACGGAGCGGCAGATTAGGGGTTAAAAAAAATATGCAGGTGTCAGCGATAGCGGGGGCGGCAGATTAGGGGTTAATAAGTGTAAGGTTAGGGGTGTTTAGACTCGGGGAACATGTTAGGGTGTTAGGTGCAGACATAGGAAGTGTTTCCCCATAGAAAACAATGGGGCTGCGTTAGGAGCTGAACGCTGCTTTTTTGCAGGTGTTAGGTTTTTTTTCAGCTCAAACTGCCCCATTGTTTCCTATGGGGGAATCGTGCACGAGCACGTTTTTTAAGCTGGCCGCGTCCGTAAGCACCGCTGGTATTGAGAGTTGCAGTGGCGGTAAATATGCTATACGCTCCTTTTTTGGAGCCTAACGCTGCCCTTCTGTGAACTCTAAATACCAGCGGTATTTAAAAGGTGCGGCCAAAAAAAAGCATGCGTAGCTAACGCACCCCTTTGGCCGCAAAACTCCAAATCTAGGCGATAGTTAATAAAGTGTTATACTGTGTATTCACTGTAAGTATTTTGCATTCAAAGGTTCTGCACATGTTCTTTGTATTTATAAATAGATATTCCTCTACATATCTGTATATATCTATAACTACACATAGTTTTTTATATATATACTGTATATATATATATATATATATATATATATATATATATATATATATATATATATAGGCATAGATATATATTGTACCAAAAAAAATATCAGATATAAGTAGAAATATGTCTTTATGAATAAATAGAACATATTCTTGTATGTGAAGAACATTGGATTGTGAAATATTAATATTTTTATGTCGGCTTAGCGCACTTGAGAATATGCAATCGGGTTTGCACGTGAGCAGGGTGTTTCTTTTTGCTCTATTGACTTCTATGGGAAATACGTTATTGCGCACATGATATTCTAAGTTCGGTTTTTAACGCTCGTCATGTTAGGTTAGTATGAGAACGATTACTTTTGCTATCAACTTGTAATACGAGCGCCCCCCATCAAGTGCAAAAAGCTTACTTCTAGCGCAGTTTAACGCTCCACTTGTAATCTGGCCATGAGTCAGCAATTCATTGTGAGAATAAATTAACAAACTAAACAACTGTCAGGCTATTGAGCCTGAACCTGATAACGTGTTTTATCTAACTGAGAATAAATGAATGTGTGAGTAAATGAGTAGGAAAAGTAATTGGGTGACTTTGTAAAGTGAGCAAATGAATGAGTTGTCATTTGAGAGTCACTGAATAAGTGAACTAATGTGTGAGTGCATAAGAATGTCAGTGAACATGTGAATGAGGGAATAAATGAGTAGTTGCGTTAGCTTATGTGTAAATATATTACTGGATGAACTCATGGATGAATGAGAGAGTATATAAACAAATGGAAAGAAGCATCAATGCTTGGCTGAATATATGAGTGGGTGAATGAAATAGAGAACAAGTAGATAAAACTATCTGTGGCTAGATTACGAGTGGAGCACTAACAGTTAAGGGCGAGCGAAATGGGGTTTATCGCGGGTGTTTGTGTGCATCGGGTTTTCCCTTTGTATTACAATTTGAAAGTAAACGAGATCACTTGAGAGCAATTGAAGTTAGCGCGTCCTCAGAGCTTTGGTTAATTGTATCACGAAACATAAAAGTTGCACAAAACACATCAAAAACACATTACACAGTACAGTTATACTCATAATAGCACTATCTGATAAAAATGATTTACAAAAGTTATAAGGGCTCAAAGATACTAGGTCTCAGGTGTTAAGAAAAAGGTTGCAAAAGGCTTTAACATAGCCATACATACATATACATCTCTAAAGATGTATGTATGTATATATATATATATATATATATATATATATATATATATATATATAGGCAAAGTAAGTCAGTTGCACTCTCACAAACAATTTTCCAAGGGCCAGGGTGCTAGAGTAGGTGAAATGTAGTAGAATAGAAAACAGCACTCTCTAGACTTAAATTTAAACAAATAGTTTAATAGGTAACGTTTCGGGGAATGCTCCCCTTCATCATATATATATAGCTTCGTAGTAAATGAGGGCACTCTCAGGGTTTGAATAAGCCAATAATTTATTTTGAACACAATGCATGAAAAGTTATAGTCAACGTTTCGGCTCTATCATTGAGCCTTCTTCAAGACTGATTTTAAATCTTAATACGGCTAGCCAGCCGTTCTCCAGGCGGAGAATGAAAGCATTTGCCTTATTCAAACCCTGAGAGTGCCCTCCTTTACTACGAAGCGGTCTGCCTGATTATTGAGGATTGCACCCAGGTCACTATTTGTGTACAGAGGTTGGAGTGCTGGGCCACTGGCTATTTGACATTATATATATATATATATATATATATATATATATATATATATATATATATATATATATATATATATATATATATATATACAGGGAGTGCAGAATTATTAGGCAAGTTGCATTTTTGAGGATTAATTTTATTATTGAACAACAACCATGTTCTCAATGAACCCAAAAAACTCATTAATATCAAAGCTGAATAGTTTTGGAAGTAGTTTTTAGTTTGTTTTTAGTTATAGCTATTTTAGGGGGATATCTCTGTGTGCAGGTGACTATTACTGTGCATAATTATTAGGAAACTTAACAAAAAACAAATATATACCCATTTCAATTATTTATTTTTACCAGTGAAACCAATATAACATCTCAACATTCACAAATATACATTTCTGACAGTCAAAAACAAAACAAAAACAAATCAGTGACCAATATAGCCACCTTTCTTTGCAAGGACACTCAAAAGCCTGCCATCCATGGATTCTGTCAGTGTTTTGATCTGTTCACCATCAACATTGCGTGCAGCAGCAACCACAGCCTCCCAGACACTGTTCAGAGAGGTGTACTGTTTTCCCTCCTTGTAAATCTCACATTTGATGATGGACCACAGGTTCTCAATGGGGTTCAGATCAGGTGAACAAGGAGGCCATGTCATTAGATTTTCTTCTTTTATACCCTTTCTTGCCAGCCACGCTGTGGAGTACTTGGACGCGTGTGATGGAGCATTGTCCTGCATGAAAATCATGTTTTTCTTGAAGGATGCAGACTTCTTCCTGTACCACTGCTTGAAGAAGGTGTCTTCCAGAAACTGTCAGTAGGACTGGGAGTTGAGCTTGACTCCATCCTCAACCCGAAAAGGCCCCACAAGCTCATCTTTGATGATACCAGCCCAAACCAGTACTCCACCTCCACCTTGCTGGCGTCTGAGTCGGACTGGAGCTCTCTGCCCTTTACCAATCCAGCCACGGGCCCATCCATCTGGCCCATCAAGACTCACTCTCATTTCATCAGTCCATAAAACCTTAGAAAAATCAGTCTTGAGATATTTCTTGGCCCAGTCTTGACGTTTCAGCTTGTGTGTCTTGTTCAGTGGTGGTCGTCTTTCAGCCTTTCTTACCTTGGCCATGTCTCTGAGTATTGCACACCTTGTGCTTTTGGGCACTCCAGTGATGTTGCAGCTCTGAAATATGGCCAAACTGGTGGCAAGTGGCATCTTGGCAGCTGCACGCTTGACTTTTCTCAGTTCATGGGCAGTTATTTTGCGCCTTGGTTTTTCCACACGCTTCTTGCGACCCTGTTGACTATTTTGAATGAAAGGCTTGATTGTTTGATGATCACGCTTCAGAAGCTTTGCAATTTTAAGAGTGCTGCATCCCTCTGCAAGATATCTCACTATTTTTGACATTTCTGAGCCTGTCAAGTCCTTCTTTTGACCCATTTTGCCAAAGGAAAGGAAGTTGCCTAATAATTATGCACACCTGATATAGGGTGTTGATGTCATTAGACCACACCCCTTCTCATTACAGAGATGCACATCACCTAATATGCTTAATTGATAGTAGGCTTTCGAGCCTATACAGCTTGGAGTAAGACAACATGCATAAAGAGGATGATGTGGTCAAAATACTCATTTGCCTAATAATTCTGCACTCCCTGTATATATATATATATATATATATATATATATATGCCTATGTACATATGTATTTATATGTGCATATATGTATTTACAGACATATATACAAATATAAACACAAAAATACAAATATAAAGATATATATATATATATATATATATATAGGTGAGAAGATTGGTGTCAAGGCGCACTGTTCATGTAAAAGATATATATCTCTATTTATTTGACAGAGGATGTGTAGTATGAATAACTCTCACATAATATAATACTGCACAGATATAAAGATGAACCTAAATATCAGGTGTCATTAAATATAATAAAATAGAATAAGATGAAACATAAAAATGCACACTCAAATCCTAATTGGATAAAATATAAACTCTAAATTCCTTCAAAAATCAAAAAAACAAAAAATTATCCTAAAAAGTTTCTTTTTCCCCTTGTCTCCACACTTGAAAGGTGAAAAATAGTAATTGGTTAGTTAGTTTATCTGATACCTCATATTGGATTGAGGTTTACAAATGTGAGCATTTTTTAACATAGTTAATAAAATGCCTTTTGAAATTTACATACAGTGTTGCACTATTGGTTTGCGCTTGTGTTTCCTTTCTCTCTATATATGACACATTGTGCGGCTGAGAGGAGTGCATAAAACAGACCTGGGAAGGAGGATAAAAATCTTCTTCCATATTGAGGTGGCATAGAAGCAGCTTCCAGAATTGCTGTGGGACGAATTGCCTTAAAGGGACGCATTTACTTACCTCATAGGATTGAGGTTGTTTTTAGTAAGTAGGCACTTATCTTTTGTGTGTGGATATTACAAAAATAAGATCTTACTCCATACAATTGGGGACTTTCATCTTATTCTATTTTATTGTATTTAATGACACCTGATATTTAGGTTCATCTTTATATCTGCGCAGTATTATTTTATGTGAGAGTTATTCATACTACACATCCTCTGTCAAATATATAGAGATATATATCTTTTACATGAACAGTGCGCCTTGACACCAATCTTCTCACCCATCTTTTCTATTAACTAGAAATAGGACAGTGTCAGGTGGGGACCTTTCATTTGTCCCTATTTCAGGCATAGGCAGCCGGTTCATACTCTAACATCTAGATTACAGGTTTTGGGGCGATACACTTAGCGCTGATTTTCTTAGTCCTCTTTTAATCCATATATATATATATATTTATTTATTTTTTCATACCTCCTCTGTGTATCTGCACTCACAGTTCAAAAGTGTCTTCCACCAGGGTGCAAAGTCAAATTATTGTTGAAGATCCAATCAGGGACTGCACTCACTGGATTTAGAAAATAAATTTAATATTTATTAAATGGTGACGTTTCGGGGCTCGCAGACCCCTTCCTGAGACCAGGGTCTGGTATATAAATATATATATATATATATATATATGTATGTATATGCATTGGAGCACTTTGCAGTTAAGTAGATGAAAACATAAAATCATATTTATGTAATATTCATATTTAATAAAGTATTATACTATATTTACTGTAAATATTTCACATAGCAGAATATGTTCTATGTATTTATAAATCAATATTCCTGTGTATATATATATATATATATATATATATATATGTATTTGTGCAAAAACCATCAGTTATAATGTATATAAAATATGTAGTTATGAATAAATAGAACATATTCTTCTATGTTAAGAACATTGGAATGTAAAATATTCATATTTTAATGTTGGGTTAGCACATTTGAGAATATGGGGTCGGGTTTGCAAGCGAGTAGGGTGTTAGTTTTTTTCCCCACTTTTGTTGCTCCATTGACCTCTATGGGGGAAAAGGTTATCACAAGCGGAATATTGTAAGCTTGGGTTTTTATGCTCGTCAGGTTAGCGCGCTAGCAATAACTTTTTACTTTCAACTTGTAATACGAGCACAGTCCGACGCACGCAAAAAGCTTACTTCTAGTGCAGTTTACGCTCGAACTGGAGCATTAAATAGTGCTCCACTTGTAATCTGGCCCATAATAGATACTTGCACTTATGAATTAAATTTAAACAGTTGAGTTTAACATATGAGGGGGTGAAAATAGGGATGCAAATGGATGAATGAAAAGGTTTGTATCAATAGGAAGATATAATTAGTGATTAAAGGAATGTGTGAGTGACCTGGTGCAAAACAGAACAACTTAACAAATAAATTAATTAATAAACGAGTAAGCAGAAGAATAAAAAAGTGGTTAGGTAGGAATGTAATTGAATAACTAAGAGGATAAGTGAGTGACAAAATGAATGAGGGGCACATATATATGTGGGTAGAAAAATGAAGATATTAATTTAGAACAGGACAGAATTTTATTTCATGTGCTGTTTTCTGTGAGGAAATGGTGCTTTCTAGCACTGATTTACTACAAACAATACAGCTCTTTATTTTACCTTTACAGGTGGGGTTGATGATTGGCCAAAAGCACTGCATGGATAGCCACAGAGAAACTACAAGATGTAGGAACACAGCAGAGAAGACAGGAATAAGAAATCATGAAATGCTCTGCATGAAGAAGGCAAGGTGAAAAGGCAGGAAATATTAAATACATGATCCTGAGCAAAGCATTGCTTTAATATCCCCAGTGAATATCTTGTATTTATAGTAACATTATTTTCATTTAAAGTGTTACTCTGCATATTAGGTGAGTGCATTAAATGGGACAGAGAATGGCAAGTTTTAAAGGGACAATAAAGTTAAAGGGATATGAAAAACAGAAAAAAAATATTTTGTGATTCAGACAGAGCATACCATTTCTATTATCAAATTTGATCACATGGCTATTTATTTATTATCTATTGACTTGCATTTTAGCCAATCAGTGCAGTGTCAGCCACAACACCACGGAATAGAGCACAATGTTATCTATATTATATGGCCCACATAAACTAGCAGTCTACTGTTGTGAAAAGCTAATAAAAAAGCATGTGATATGAGGCTGTCTGTAGTGGCTTAGAAACAGGTAGATATTTTGAGGTTTAAAGATTATAAAGTATATTACTATAAGAATGTTGGTTGCGCAAAGCTGGGGAAAGGGTAGTAAAGGCATTGGGGTAGATTTAACAAGAATCGGCCGCTAGCAAGGGGTGTCAGTGATCCGATCGTGTCTTACTTACATTTCAGGCAAGCCGGAACCGATGGGTGTAGAAAGCAGCATCCGCTGCTTGTTAAATCTACCCCATTATCTATTTTTTTTAAACAATAACAATTTGTCCCTTTAAATATTGAAAAAATAAGGGTAAAGTTAATGTTTATAAAGCAATGGGCACCACCATATTGTAACTAAGGTTACCTTTTCTGCTGAGGCCAATAAGAATGGTTATAAATGGCTTACTGGAGTGTGCAACCAATGACTGTGTGGAATACAGCTGTGTCTGCATTTCCATGTTTAATATGAATTGGAAAGCCCATAATATTCAGAATCAAATTACAGGAAAGGAGAACAAAATAAATAATGAAAATATATTGCAAAGTTGTTTTACTACATGTAATTAAATCATTTATGTTAATATCTTGAGGTGTTTAATGTCCCTTTAAAGACCAGGAAATGCATCTCACTTCCTGTGTGGCCAAACACTTCACTCTTTGTCATACAATTTACAGCCTTGATTTCCAAAGACATCAGCAAAAATGATATTATGGAATTACTTTAAACTGCACAGAGAACTAGAGGTTATTGGAAAATGTTGAGTAGCACTCACAGGTGCAGTGTTTTGCCCCTCATGAGAAGGAGCCAATCAGGAGTAGCATACTAACATATCTACCAATCAATTGGAGCATAAAGGGAGAGCTGCACAACTTTAGCTATGTATTTAATCCTTTGGAAATCCATTAAATACATAGTGAAAAGAGGGATTTGAGTACAAATATAATGAAATAGATCATTATGTCCCTATGAAGTTAAACCCGGGACCCATTGTAAAGCTAAGATGACACACAGATTCTAGTGGTTGCCAGGACTATAACAGTTTGTGAGGGCTACTGGCTACCGTAACAATAACTCTGATTTCTTCCCTTTGATTCTTATTATAACATGTAAAATCTATAACTTATTAAATAAATTACCATTGCCACATCGGCCTGGAAGATCTGTTTGATAAATTTGTTTCTGGAGGAGTGAACTAGTTGTATGATGTCTCCATGGAGAGTATCTCGATTCTTCTCCAAGAAACCTGCACACATGAGAGCAAAGAGAAGAAAATGTCACGTTTCAATCGCTTTTTTTCACCAGGTTTAAGTGTTTGTTTTCATTTCACATTTCTTGGTTTAATAAAAAAAAAAATAACCTGATATATATTGGTCAACCCCCCCCCCCCCGCCCTCCCCACACAGCAAAAGTGTGATATGTGGTGGGCAGGAGCAGGGATGGGGCTTAAAACATTTTCTAAATAAAATCATATCTTTTAATACTCTTAGGCAGCAAATCAAACACAAGCTCAAACCACTGGTATAGCTATGTGAGCGCTGTATTTTATTAGCCTTTGCAGAGACAGTGCTAAATATTTTTATCTTAATTGGACATTTAATAATAGATTCTTTAAAACTGCTCTCTGCATTCCCCATTAATATTCTATATTCTGGCCTTTAAATTCAGCAAAAATGCACAGTAACACAAGCTACACATATACATGTACACACATTTAAATACACAGAAACACATATATACATACACATTACATAGCATACACTTATACATGCACATACACACACACATTACATAGCTTACACTTATACATGCAGATACACACACAATACACAGCATACACTTATACATGCAGATACGCACACAATACACAGCATACACTTATACATGCAGATACACACACACTACATAGCATACACTTATACATGCAGATACACACACACTACATAGCATACACTTATACATGCAGATACACACACACTACATAGCACACACTTACACATGCAGATACACACACTACATAGCTTACACTTATACATGCAGATACACACACAATACACAGCATACACTTATACATGCAGATACGCACACAATACACAGCATACACTTATACATGCAGATACAAACACACAATACACAGCATACACTTATACATGCAGATACACACACACTACATAGCATACACTTATACATGCAGATACACACACACTACATAGCACACACTTACACATGCAGATACACACACACTACATAGCATACACTTATACATGCAGATACGCACATGCTACATAGCTTACACTTATACATGCAGATACAAACACACAATACACAGCATACACTTATACATGCAGATACACACACACTACATAGCATACACTTATACATGCAGATACACACACACTACATAGCACACACACATGCAGATACACACACACTACATAGCATACACTTATACATGCAGATACGCACATGCTACATAGCTTACACTTATACATGCAGATACAAACACACACTATACAGCTTACACTTATACATGCAGATACACACACTACACAGCATACACTTATACATGCACACACACACTACATGATAGCATACACTTACACATGCAGATACAAACACACACTACACAGCATAAACTTATACATGCAGATGCACACACACACTACATAGCTTACACTTATACATGCAGATACACACACACTACATAGCTTACACTTATACATGCAGATACACACACACTACACAGCATACACTTATACATACAGATACACACACACTACATAGCTTACACTTATACATGCAGATACACACACACTACACAGCATACACTTATACATACAGATACACACACACTACATAGCTTACACTTATGCATGCATATACACACACACTACACAGCATATACTTATACATACAGATACACACACACTACATAGCTTACACTTATGCATGCATACACACACACACTACACAGCATACACTTATACATGCAGATACACACACTACATAGCATACACTTATACATGCAGATACACACATACTACATAGCATACACTTATACATGCAGATACACACACACTACATAGCTTACACTTATACATGCAGATACACATACACACTATATAGCATACACTTATACATGCAGATACACACACACTACATAGCTTATACTTATAGATGCAGATACACACACATTACACAGCATACACTTACACATGCAGATACACACACACACTACATAGCTTACACTTATACATGCAGATACACACACACACTACACAGCATACACTTAAACATACAGACACACACACACTACATAGCTTACACTTATACATGCATATACACACACACTACACAGCAGACACTTACACATGCAGACACACACACACACACTACACAGCATACACTTATACATACAGATACACACACACTACATAACTTACACTTCTAAATGCATATACACACACTACATACAGATACACACACACACACACTACATAACATACACTTATACTTGCAGATACACACACACTACATAACATACACTTATACATGCAGATACACACACACACACACTACATAGCATACACTTATACATGCAGATACACACACATGCTTATACATACAGATACGCACACTACATAGCTGACATTTATACATGCAAATACACACACAGACACACTACATAACATACACTTATACATGCATCGTATAAAAATGAAGGCATGCTAGTATTATCACCAGGGGTTAGACATCATTACTACCAGAGGTTACCATTACCTGAGATTATTTTTTTCTAAATGCATGTGGCAATGGGGGACAGATGGCAAACAAACCATAACAGCAGGACAGACCCCTAAAATCGGGACTGTACCTCAAAAATTGGGACAGTTGGGGTTAGAAAATGTCATACTCTAGTTCTGCTCTAATAGATGGAACTGGGTGAGAGGTTTACAAGTTCTGCTCACCTGTGAACTTGTATTCACATAGGAAGTGACAGGCGCTACTGCAACAAGTTTCACAAATAATAAATCCATTTTAAATATACAAAACCATAGTTTACAGAAATAAACAGTAACCCTATATTATCATATTCAGCACAGATTATTTCCTGTAAACAAGCAACTAAAAACATTTAAAACAACAACAAAAAAATCCAACTCATTTCCTGTGATTAAGGTTTGTGCTGTTTATGCTCTGAAATGACACGAATGTTACAGCAAAGTTAAGTCAGGTAATATCCTCTAAGCCCAGACTGTAATATTCTTCATTTGATATACTGGAGATACAAAGCACTTGCAGTCACCGGTAAATGCAAGATGTCTCTGCTGTATTAAAGGGACATAAAACCCAAACTTTTTCTTTCATGATACAGATAGAGCATACTATTTTAAACAACTGAACACTAGCTAGCTTAGCTGAACACATCAGATAAGCCAATGACAACAGTCAAATAGGACACAAATCGTATGCTCTATTTAAATCATGAAATAACATTTTTGGGTTTCATGTCTGTAAGGGATTGGAACCTTTTCATGATTCCATGCACAAGTTTGCTTTTTAGACAACATAAATATACAGGTCCTTAGACATTACTATAACAACATTTAATTGTTGCATCCCTTCCAAAGGGGGAGAAGGGGAGATAAATGCAATATATATTTATAGTTTTAACTCCGCCCCCATTTTATAAAACTAAAGCAAGTACGATAAGCAATGGGCATTTTTACATCAACCATATAATATCTAGAGGGTCATGTGACCCACCATGCAAATAGAAGAGACTCAGATCCTTATCATCTGATGCAATAACTGTGTGTATTTTATTTTTGGTGACAAAAGAGGTGCAGTCTCTATTTAATATGTATGAATGTGGTGTCTAAACCTGGTATATAATACGTTAGAAAAACACTTTTCACACTATATAAGTAAAAATCATTGAGTTAAGTGGCACAAATGCCCCCTTATGCAATGTGGCTGAGTTTAGAGCCATTTTACTGCTCATTCCCAAGATCAAAGACGTGGCAAAGCCACTGGCTAAATATTTCCTTTTGTCCCTGTGCCCCGTCATGGACAAGCAAGATTACAGAAGCCTTGGAGTGTATTCTCATCTATGGCACATGCTGGATCCACGGCACAATTACATACCTCTGGTTTCATAGTACACAATGCCAGCAAAATGGTTGATCCCAAATTGTGTCTCATAGTTATTCTTAGGAGGAATATAAAATGTGTTAAACCTGTGCTGGGTGTTAAGCTTATTCAACATTGTTGTGTCAGTACCCTAAAAGAAAAAACACATACATTATAAAGTGTTACATTGTACAGACTGAGAATATCATGTCTGAAATACACATCTACAGAAAGTCATTATTAAACTATAGATAATCCAATACTGGTAAAACAATGCATCATACAGAGCTTCTTAAACTGGGGATCAGGACCCCCATGAGGTTGCTTAAAAAAATTGGGGGTACACACGGAAACAGGAGTACAGGGATGTCCTTGGTACAATTGTGAGCTAAGTTGCAATTTATTAACAAACAACAGAATTGTTCTTCAAATTAATGTTTTGTTTGGTTAAATGTCTTTAAGTCTTTACATAACGTTGTTCATAAAGGAAAATTAATGCAGACAAATTATTTGCATTAATGTCATTGGATACACCTAGACTGTGTGTGCGTGTGTTTGTGTATGTGAGTGTGTATGTATGTGTATGTAAGTGGGTGAGTGATTATGTATGTGCCTGTGTTTGTGTGAGTGTGTATGTATGTGTGTGTGTATGTAAGTGTGTATGTATGTATGTATGTGTGTGTGTGTGTGTATGTATGTGTGTGTATGTAAGTGGGTGAGTGAGTATGTATGTGCGTGTGTTTGTGTAAGTGTGTATGTATGTGTGTGTGTATGTAAGTGGGTGAGTGAGTATGTATGTGCGTGTGTTTGTGTGAGTGTGTATGTATGTGTGTCTGTATGTAAGTGGGTGAGTGAGTATATGTGTGTGTGTGTGTATATGTATGTGTGTATGTGAGTGAGTGTTTATGTATGTGTGTTTGTGTTTATGTATACATGAGTGCATATGTAAGAGTGAGTGTGTATGTGTGTGTGTATGTATATGTATATATATGTGAGTCTTAGTCTATATGTCTGTTAGTGTGTATGTATTAATGAGTGTGTAAGTATGGGTGAGTGTGTGTGTGTGCATATATAGATATGTATATGTCTGTGAGTGTGTATGTATTAATAAGTGCGTAAGTATGATTGAGTGTGTATGTGTGTCTGTGTGTATGTATGTATGTATATATATATATATATATATATATATATATATATATATGTGTGTGTGTGTGTGTGTATTTTCAGTACCTTTTTCAGTATTTTGCTTAAAGGGACACTGAACCCAATTTTTTTTTCTTTTGTGATTCAGATAGAGCATGCAATTTCTTCTGTTAAGTGTGATCAGTCCACGGGTCATCATTACTTCTGGGATATTACTCCTCCCCAACAGGAAGTGCAAGAGGATTCACCCAGCAGAGCTGCATATAGCTCCTCCCCTCTACGTCACTCCCAGTCATTCTCTTGCACCCAACGACTAGATAGGATGTGTGAGAGGACTATGGTGATTATACTTAGTTTTATAGGCGCCTTTTCTATGCATCAAATATTTCAGTCAGCAACTCATTGTATTCCCTGCATGATCCGGTTCATCTCTACAGAGCTCAGGGGTCTTCAAACTTATTTTGAGGGAGGTAATTTCTCTCAGCAGAGCTGTGAGAATTATAGTTTGACTGAGATAAAAAACGTTTATTCTGTAATTTGTTTCCTGCTTTCAGAATTTGTTATTTTTGCTAATGGGATTAAACCTTTGCTAAAGTTGTGTTGTTTACAAGGATTGAGGCTATAACTGTTTCAATTTATTAATTTTCAACTGTCATAGATCTTCTGTGCTTCTTAAAGGCACAGTACATTTTAATATTATTCTAATTGAATTGTATTTCCAAGTTGCAAGTTTATTTGCTAGTGTGTTAAACATGTCTGATTCAGAGGATGATACCTGTGTCATTTGTTGCAATGCCAAAGTGGAGCCCAATAGAAATTTATGTACTAACTGTATTGATGCTACTTTAAATAAAAGTCAATCTGTACAAATTGAACAAATTTCACCAAACAACGAGGGGAGAGTTATGCCGACTAACTCGCCTCACGTGTCAGTACCTACATCTCCCGCTCAGAGGGAGGTGCGTGATATTGTAGCGCCGAGTACATCTGGGCGGCCATTACAAATCACATTACAGGATATGGCTACTGTTATGACTGAGGTTTTGGCTAAATTACCAGAACTAAGAGGTAAGCGTGATCACTCTGGGGTGAGAACAGAGTGCGCTGATAATATTAGGGCCATGTCAGACACTGCGTCACAGGTGGCAGAACATGAGGACGGAGAACTTCATTCTGTTGGTGACGGTTCTGATCCAAACAGACTGGATTCAGATATTTCAAATTTTAAATTTAAACTGGAAAACCTCCGTGCATTACTAGGGGAGGTGTTAGCGGCTCTGAATGATTGTAACACAGTTGCAATACCAGAGAAAATGTGTAGGTTGGATAAATATTTTGCGGTACCGACGAGTACTGAGGTTTTTCCTATACCTAAGAGACTTACTGAAATTGTTACTAAGGAGTGGGATAGACCCGGTGTGCCGTTCTCACCCCCTCCGATATTTAGAAAAATGTTTCCAATAGACGCCACCACAAGGGACTTATGGCAAACGGTCCCTAAGGTGGAGGGAGCAGTTTCTACCTTAGCTAAGCGTACCACTATCCCGGTGGAGGATAGCTGTGCTTTTTCAGATCCAATGGATAAAAAGTTAGAGGGTTACCTTAAGAAAATGTTTGTTCAACAAGGTTTTATATTGCAACCCCTTGCATGCATTGCGCCGATCACGGCTGCAGCGGCATTCTGGATTGAGTCTCTGGAAGAGAACATTGGTTCAGCTACTCTGGACGACATTACGGACAGGCTTAGAGTCCTTAAACTAGCTAATTCATTCATTTCGGAGGCCGTAGTACATCTTACTAAACTTACGGCGAAGAATTCAGGATTCGCCATTCAGGCACGCAGGGCGCTGTGGCTAAAATCCTGGTCAGCTGATGTTACTTCTAAGTCTAAATTGCTTAATATACCTTTCAAAGGGCAGACCTTATTCGGGCCCGGGTTGAAAGAGATTATCGCTGACATTACAGGAGGTAAAGGCCATGCCCTGCCTCAGGACAAAGCCAAAGCCAAGACTAGACAGTCTAATTTTCGTTCCTTTCGTAATTTCAAAGCAGGAGCAGCATCAACTTCCTCTGCACCAAAACAGGAAGGAGCTGTTGCTCGCTACAGACAAGGCTGGAAACCTAACCAGTCCTGGAACAAGGGCAAGCAGACTAGGAAACCTGCTGCTGCCCCTAAAACAGCATGAATTGAGGGCCCCCGATCCGGGATCGGATCTAGTGGGGGGCAGACTTTCTCTCTTCGCCCAGGCTTGGGCAAGAGATGTTCAGGATCCCTGGGCGCTAGAGATAATATCTCAGGGTTACCTTCTGGACTTCAAATACTCTCCTCCAAGAGAGAGATTTCATCTGTCAAGATTGTCAACAATCCAGACAAAGAAAGAGGCGTTTCTACGCTGCGTACAAGAGCTCTTGTTAATGGGAGTAATCCATCCAGTTCCACGATCGGAACAGGGACAGGGGTTTTACTCAAATCTGTTTGTGGTTCCCAAAAAAGAGGGAATTTTCAGACCAATCCTGGACTTAAAGATCCTAAACAAATTCCTAAGAGTTCCATCGTTCAAGATGGAGACTATTCGGACAATTTTACCTATGATCCAAGAGGGTCAATACATGACCACTGTAGATTTAAAAGATGCTTACCTTCACATACCGATTCACAAAGATCATTATCGGTACCTAAGGTTTGCCTTCCTAGACAGGCATTACCAGTTTGTGGCTCTTCCATTCGGATTGGCTACAGCTCCAAGAATCTTCACAAAGGTTCTGGGTGCTCTTCTGGCGGTACTAAGACCGCGGGGAATCTCGGTAGCTCCATACCTAGACGACATTCTGATACAAGCTTCAAGCTTTCAAACTGCCAAGTCTCATACAGAGTTAGTGCTGGCATTTCTAAGGTCACATGGATGGAAGGTGAACGAAAAGAAAAGTTCACTCGTTCCACTCACAAGAGTTCCCTTCCTGGGGACTCTTATAGATTCTGTAGAAATGAAGATTTACCTGACAGAGGACAGGCTAACAAGACTTCAAAGTGCTTGCCGCACCCTTCATTCCATTCAACACCCGTCAGTGGCTCAATGCATGGAGGTAATCGGCTTAATGGTAGCGGCAATGGACATAGTACCCTTTGCACGCTTACACCTCAGACCACTGCAACTGTGCATGCTAAGTCAGTGGAATGGGGATTACTCAGACTTATCCCCTTCTCTGAATCTGGATCAAGAGACCAGAAATTCTCTTCTATGGTGGCTTTCTCGGCCACATCTGTCCAGGGGGATGCCATTCAGCAGACCAGACTGGACAATTGTAACAACAGACGCCAGCCTTCTAGGTTGGGGTGCCGTCTGGAATTCTCTGAAGGCTCAGGGACAATGGAGTCAGGAGGAGAGTCTCCTGCCAATAAACATTCTGGAATTGAGAGCAGTTCTCAATGCCCTCCTGGCTTGGCCCCAGTTGACAACTCGGGGGTTCATCAGGTTTCAGTCGGACAACATCACGACTGTAGCTTACATCAACCATCAGGGAGGGACAAGAAGCTCCCTAGCTATGATGGAAGTATCAAAGATAATTTGCTGGGCAGAGTCTCACTCTTGCCACCTGTCAGCAATCCACATCCCGGGAGTGGAGAACTGGGAGGCGGATTTCTTAAGTCGTCAGACTTTTCATCCGGGGGAGTGGG
The DNA here is from genome assembly GCF_027579735.1 of Bombina bombina. Classification (NCBI taxonomy): domain Eukaryota; kingdom Metazoa; phylum Chordata; class Amphibia; order Anura; family Bombinatoridae; genus Bombina; species Bombina bombina. The sequence continues at coordinate 1,220,260,055 of NC_069501.1, forward strand.
AACTTCATCCGGAGGTCTTTGCCCAAATACTTCGACGTTGGGGCAAACCAGAGATAGATCTCATGGCGTCTCGACAGAACGCCAAGCTTCCTCGTTACGGGTCCAGATCCAGGGATCCAGGAGCAGTCCTGATAGATGCTCTGACAGCACCTTGGGACTTCAGGATGGCTTACGTGTTTCCACCCTTCCCGTTGCTTCCTCGATTGATTGCCAGAATCAAACAAGAGAGAGCATCAGTGATTCTAATAGCACCTGCGTGGCCACGCAGGACTTGGTATGCAGACCTGGTGGACATGTCATCCTGTCCACCTTGGTCTCTACCTCTGAAACAGGACCTTCTGATACAGGGTCCCTTCAAACATCAAAATCTAACTTCTCTGAAGCTGACTGCTTGGAAATTGAACGCTTGATTTTATCAAGACGTGGATTTTCTGAGTCAGTTATTGATACCTTAATACAGGCTAGGAAACCTGTTACCAGAAAGATTTACCATAAGATATGGCGTAAATACCTATATTGGTGTGAATCCAAAGGTTACTCTTGGAGTAAGGTTAGGATTCCTAGGATATTGTCTTTTCTACAAGAAGGTTTAGAAAAGGGTTTATCTGCTAGTTCATTAAAGGGACAGATCTCAGCTCTGTCCATTCTGTTACACAAACGTCTGTCAGAAGTTCCTGACGTCCAGGCTTTTTGTCAGGCTTTGGCCAGAATTAAGCCTGTGTTTAAAACTGTTGCTCCACCATGGAGTTTAAACCTTGTTCTTAATGTTTTACAGGGCGTTCCGTTTGAACCCCTTCATTCCATTGATATAAAGTTGTTATCTTGGAAAGTTCTATTTTTAATGGCTATTTCCTCGGCTCGAAGAGTCTCTGAATTATCAGCCTTACATTGTGATTCTCCTTATTTGATTTTTCATTCGGATAAGGTAGTCCTGCGTACTAAACCTGGGTTCTTACCTAAGGTAGTTACTAACAGGAATATCAATCAAGAGATTGTTGTTCCTTCTTTATGCCCAAATCCTTCTTCAAAGAAGGAACGTCTACTGCACAACCTGGATGTAGTCCGTGCTCTAAAATTTTACTTACAGGCAACTAAGGAATTTCGACAAACGTCTTCTCTGTTTGTCATTTACTCTGGGCAGAGGAGAGGTCAAAAAGCTTCCGCTACCTCTCTTTCTTTTTGGCTTCGTAGCATAATTCGTTTAGCTTAGGAGGCTGCTGGACAGCAGCCTCCTGAAAGAATTACAGCTCATTCTACTAGAGCTGTGGCTTCCACTTGGGCCTTCAAGAATGAGGCCTCTGTTGAACAGATTTGCAAGGCTGCAACTTGGTCTTCGCTTCATACTTTTTCCAAATTTTACAAATTTGACACTTTTGCTTCTTCGGAGGCTATTTTTGGGAGAAAGGTTCTTCAGGCAGTGGTTCCTTCTGTATAAAGAGCCTGCCTATCCCTCCCGTCATCCGTGTACTTTTGCTTTGGTATTGGTATCCCAGAAGTAATGATGACCCGTGGACTGATTACACTTAACAGAAGAAAACATAATTTATGCTTACCTGATAAATTCCTTTCTTCTGTAGTGTGATCAGTCCACGGCCCGCCCTGTTTTTAAGGCAGGTAAATATTTTTTAATTTATACTCCAGTCACCACTTCACCCTTGGCTTTTCCTTTCTCGTTGGTCCTTGGTCGAATGACTGGGAGTGACGTAGAGGGGAGGAGCTATATGCAGCTCTGCTGGGTGAATCCTCTTGCACTTCCTGTTGGGGAGGAGTAATATCCCAGAAGTAATGATGACCCGTGGACTGATCACACTACAGAAGAAAGGAATTTATCAGGTAAGCATAAATTATGTTTTTAAGTAACTTTCTAATTTACTCCTATTATCAATTTTTCTTCGTTCTCTTGCTATCTTTATTTGAAAAAGAAGGCATCTATGCTTTTTTTTGGTTCAGTACTCTGGACAGCACTTTTTATTGGTGGATGAATTTATTCACCAATCAGCAAGAACAAACCAGGTTGTTCACCAAAAATGGGCCGGCATCTAAACTTACAGTCTTGCATTTCAAATAAAGATTCCAAGAGAATGAAGAAAATGGGATAATAGGAGTAAATTAGAAAGTTGCTTAAAATGTCATGCTCTATCTGAATCACGAAAGAAAAAAATTGGGTTCAGTGTCCCTGTAATGTGAGGTATAATTCTACACAGTGTAAACTCCAGACATCCTAATTATTTAGGTTGAAAGCAACAACATTTGCATAAAAATATGTCATTTAGAAACGTGATTGCAACAGGCAGCACGGGAGCCAGCAGTTGTACACAATAACCTAAGGTTTATTATCTCACACCTTTGGGAACTTGCTCTCCTCGTCAATAAGAGAAATGATGTTCATGGGTTTAATGGCGATCATATCCAGAGCATCTTGATTGTCTGTGAACTCTATGTGCTGCCAGTTAATGTTCTCCAGGTTATATTCTTCCTGCTCCAACTTAAATACGTGACGTACGAAAAACTGTTGCAGGTTCTCATTGGCAAAATTTATGCAGAGCTGCTCGAAGCTATAGCAGAAAAAAGTTATAACAATGTGTTACACAATGTGTAGCTAGAATGTTTCACTAAGTAACCAATTCTGGCATGATACTGATACCGTAAAAAGACACCAAACCCAAAATGTTTATTTCATGTTTCAGATAGAGAATACAATTTTAAACAACATTCCAATTTACTTCTATTATCTAATTCGCTTCATTCTTTAGATATCCTTTGTTGAAGAAATAGCAATGCACATGGGTGAGCCAATCACACGAGGCATCTATGTGCAGCGACCAATTATCAGCTACTGAGCCTATCTAGATATGCTTTTCAACAAAGGATATTAAGAGAATGAAGCAATTTAGATAATAGAAGTAAATAGATAGTTGTTTAAAATTACATATTCTTTCTAAATCATGAAAGAAAAAAATTGGGTATATGCCCCTTTAACACCATTCGATTTTTTTTTTTTTTTTTAAATTGGTTCATTCATGTAAGACTTTTCTGCAGGCAGGAAAAGCCTCAGATTTACAGTTTTACACTATTAAAGTGTAATCCATCAAAGTCCATGCAGTTGATTGCTTCCTGTGTCAACCAATAAATATGTAAGTTTCATTTTTGATCTTGACAATTCTGACCTCATTAATAAAATAACTTAAAGTAAAAAGCAAATAGGGCTGCAAGGGACAAGTCTAACTTCCCTCCTTCTCTTAGATGCAAAACTTAATAGGTAAAAAAACAGTTAGATATGAAATTATGGTATAAACAGGGTAAAGGAATGATGGAAATGACAGCAAAAGGTAAACAAAGAAGGGAATGAGTGATAGAAAGCAAGACATTGATGGCAAGTGATGTAATGTGAGAAAGTGGGTAATGAGGTGAGAGGGGAATGAAGACTAAGAAGGAGAGATTATTATTATTATTATCATTTATTTGTATAGCGCCGCCAAATTCCGTAGCGCTGGGTACAATGATAGGGGTATACAATGACAAAGATTTGTGATACAATACAAAACATAACAAGACTAAACAAATCTAGCACAGGAGGAAGAGGGCCCTGCTCCGGAGAGCTCACAGTCTATAGGTTTAGGGTGCAGAGACATAAGGTTGGGGTAGCTTGTTACATCGTTGTATTTGCAGCAGTGAGTCAGGCAGTTCATGTACATGTATTAGCTTGGTTCGGATGCGGGATGGAGGAGAGATGGTAAGCCTCTCTGAATAGGTGGGTTTTCAAGGATCTTCTGAAGCTATACAAGGTTGGAGACAGTCTGATGGAGCGGGGTAGAGAGTTCCAGAGGACAGGAGCAGCACGTGCGAAGTCTTGGAGGCGGGAGTGGGATGTAGAGATAACAGGAGTGTAGAGACGTAGGTCAGAGGATGATCGAAGAGGACGGGATGGGGAGTATTTCACGATGAGAGAGGAGATATAGTTGGGAGTTAGACTGTTGAGTGCTTTGTAGGTTAGGGCTAATACTTTAAATTGCATTCTGGAGTGTATGGGGAGCCAGTGAAGAGACTGGCAGAGCGGAGCAGCTGATGTAGATCGTCGGCTTAGGTGGATGAGTCTAGCAGAAGCATTCATAATAGATTGGAGGGAGGAGAGGCAGTGTTTTGGAAGGCCATTTAAGAGTAGATTGCAATAATCAATGCGTGACAGGATGAGGGAATGAATAAGTATTTTTGTAGTATTTTGAGTAAGGAAGGGACGAATTCTGGAAATGTTGCGTAGGTGTGACCGGCAGGATTTGGTAAGCGTTTGTATATGTGGGTTGAATGTGAGTTCTGAGTCTAGTGTGACCCCAAGGCAGTGGACCTGGGGTGAGGTGTTGAGAATAGAGTCTCCAACCATCAGAGAAATGTCAGGTGTCGGATGTCTCGAAGAGGGGGGAATAAGAAGCAGCTCAGTTTTGGACAGATTGAGTTGGAGGTAGTGTGAAGACATCCAGGAGAAAATTGCAGAGAGGCAGTCAGAAATCTGGTTGAGTAAAGAGGGAGAGATATCAGGAGAGGAAAGATAGATTTGGGTATCATCAGCATATAGGTGGTACTGGAATCCAAAGGAGGCTATAAGTTTTCCAAGGCAGGATGTATAAAGAGAGAAAAGCAAGGGACCTAAGACAGAGCCTTGCGGTACTCCAACTGAGAGAGGCATAGGATCACATGTTGTTAAAGGAAACTGAAAACGAGCGGTTTGAAAGATATGATGCAAACCAGGAGAGGGCTGTGTCTCGGATGCCAAATGAATGTAGTATTTTTAGGAGGAGAGGATGGTCAACTGTGTCAAAAGCTGCGGACCGGTCAAGAAGAATTAGTAATGAGTAATGGCCTTTTGCTTTGGCTGATAACAGGTCATTTGTTACTTTAGCAAGAGCGGTTTCTGTTGAGTGTTTAGGGCGGAAACCAGATTGTAGTGGATCAAGTAAGGAGTTAGTTGTGAGAAATTGAGTTAGCCGATTATAGACTAGTCGTTCCAATAATTTTGAAGCAAAGGGAAGTAAGGAGACCGGTCGATAGTTAGAAGGCGTGGAGAGGTCAAGCGAGGGCTTTTTTAGGATTGGTATGATTGACGCATGCTTGAATGTGTCAGGAAATGTGCCAGTAGTGAGGGATTGGTTAAAGAGATGAGTTAGGGTAGGGGTTAGTGAAGCAGAGAGAGGGGGAATAAGTCGTGAAGGAATAGGGTCAAGTGGGCAGGTTGTGAGATGAGCTGAGGATAGGAGTGCAGAGACTTCTTCCTCTGTTACAGGAGGGAAATAGCATAGATTTTTGTAAATAGAAGGGGTGGGTAGGATTGCGGGGTGCGAGGTGCAGATCTCTTTTCTAAAGGTGTCAATTTTATTTTTGAAGTGATCAGCAATAATTTGAGCAGTGAGGTTGGTAGTGGGTGGGGGGGCAGGCGGACGTAGAAGGGAGTTAAAGGTTGAGAACAGTTTTCTGGGGTTGGATGCGTGAGATGACACGAGAGAGGAGAAATAGACTTGTTTTGCCAGGCTGAGCGCAGAGTTGTAGGACTTAAGGGTGAATTTATAGTGTTGGAAATCAGCAAAGTTGCGTGATTTCCTCCACTGCCGTTCAGTGGCCCGTGAGCATCGCTGAAGATATCTGGTCTGTTTAGTGTGCCACGGTTGCCGTCGAGTGATTGATGTACGTCGAAGAGTGGAGGGTGCAGTTTTGTCGTGTTGATTTTAGTGCCGAATTATACTGTAGAGTCACGAGGGTTGGACAAGAGAGGGATAAAATGTCAGAGAGCAGAGGACTCAGTTGAGTGGAAAAGTCTGTGAGATCCAAGTCATTTAAATTCCTGTGAGGTAGCAGTTTTTTGGGGGCTTGCAAAGATGTAGCAGGTAGAGTGAGAGAGAAAGTTAATAGATGGTGGTCAGAGAGAGGAAAGGGAAAGTTAAGGGAGTTGGAAACAGCACAGAGATTTGTGAAGACCAGGTCTATGGAGTTGCCTTCACAGTGTGTTGGAGATGTTGTCCACTGGGACAGGCCTAAAGAGGTGGTAAGGGATAGAAGTTTAGAGGCAGCAGGCGTGTTAGGCTTATCAAGGGGTATGTTGAAGTCCCCTAAGATGAGAGAGGGGACATTAGAAGAGAGAAAATGTGGAAGCCAGGCTTCAAAGTGGTCCAGAAATTGTGATGCTGGGCCAGGGGGCCGATAGATAACTGCAACACGAAGAGCTATAGGGGAGAAGAGACGGATAGCGTGAACTTCAAAAGATGAGAAGGAAAGAGAGGGGGGTGAAGGAATGCAGTGAAAGGTACTGTGAGGAGACAGGAGAATTCCTACTCCTCCTCCTTGTTTGTCTCCAGGCCTGGGAGTGATGCAAACAAAGGTAAATAGAGTTCAAAAGAGAGGGGTATGAAAGAGAGTTAAAGGGACATGAAACCTCAAATTTTTTCATTCATGATTCAGGTAGAGAATACATTTTTAAACATAGTAACATAGTAGATGAGGTTGAAAAAAGAACGAAGTCCATCGAGTTCAACCTATACAAATCTAAAATATATACAAAAAGCTCCAGTTAAACTTAAATAATCCCACTAAAAGGTGACCCATTTAATACTAGCAATCATATCCATTAATTTTTTTTATAGACAGAAATGTATCCAAATAATTTTTAAATGTATCTAGGGTATTGGCATTCACTACCTCCTTTGGTAATGAGTTCCACAATATTATTGCTCTTACAGTGAAAAAACGTTTCCATTGCAGGAGATTAAATCTCCTTTCCTCCAACCTTAAATTGTGACCTCTGGTCACAAACAATTTTCTTGGAATAAACAGAGCTACTCCCATCTCTGTATATGGGCCTTGAATATATTTATATAAAGTAATCATGTCACCTCTTAAGTGCCTTTTTTCTAAAGAAAACAGACCCAGTTTGGCTAGCCTCTCCTCATAGATTAAATTCTCCAATCGAAATAATGTTCAAAATATGGGCGAGTATGTTCATGAAGAGATAATACGGTTGACTAAAGGAACCTGTGCTGGGTGATATATCACAAATGCCGTCAATTTTCAACACATAGTGTCAACTTTATATCAACTTTAAGCAAAATTGCTATTACAGGTTCTTCATAGAAAAGTACATCGTACTTCGTACATACAGTCATTATTGAAAAAGCTATGGCGAAACGCGTCTAGTGACACATCACCAAGGGTCGGAGGTATCCAATATTCTACATGGTACCAATAGTAGAAAACAATTCCAGGTCTGTAACATTTTATTTGAAGTTTTTAAATAAAAACTATGTTTTACAATGTATGAACTGGATGTACGAAGTGCTTTTCTATGAAGAACCTGTAATAGCAATTTTGCTTAAAGTCGATATAAAGTTGACACTATGTGTTGAAAATTCACAGCATTTGTGATATATCACCCAGCACAGGTTCCTTTAGTCAACCGTATGATCTCTTCATGAACACACTCGCCCATATTTTGAACATTATTTCAATTGGATAACACAGTCCTGCAGATCCTTGTAAGCAGGTAGCGTTTTTGTTTATTGCATTTTTGTGCTACTTTAAGGGTTAAGCATGGGCGTGGTGCATACTGCAGCTGCATCAGGGAGTTACTGGACTTTGTATAAATTCTCCAATCCCCTTATTAGCTTTGTGGTCCTTCTTTGAACTTTTTCTAGTTCTGCAATATCTTTTTTTGCAATTGACCCCCAGAACTGCACTCCATACTCAAGGTAAGGTCTTTCTAGGGCTTTATATAGTGACAGAATTATGCTTTCCTCCCTTGAGTCAATGTCTCTTTTAATACATGCTAGTATCTTATTAGCCTTTGAAGCTGCTGCCCTGCATTGTGCACCCATCTTTAGCTTGTTATCTATTACTACCCCCAAATCCCTTTCCTCCTGTGTTTGGCTAAGTCTTGTCCCATTTAAATAATATGTTGCCTGCTTATTTTTACTTCCAAAATGTAGAACCTTGCATTTTCCCGTATTAATTCTCATTTTCCATTTACCTGACCATACTTCTAATTTTTGCAGGTCCCTTTGTAAAGTTCATCCTGCTCTGACCTAATGACCTTACTTAACTTAGTATCATCTGCAAAAATAGAGATGTCGCTATTTAATCCTAGCTCCAAGTCATTTATAAAAATATTTAAAAGAATAGGGCCAAGCACTGATCCCTGGGGTACTCCACTGATTACCTTTGTCCAATCTGAGTATGATCCATTTACTACTACTCGTTGCTCCCTATCTTTTATCCAGTCATTTATCCACAAACTAACATTTTCAGCTATTCCCAGTCCCTTAATTTTGTGCATTAATCTCTCATGTGGCACTGTATTAAACGCCTTTGCAAAATCTAAGTATATCACATCAACCGATTCCCCTTTATCTATATTTTTACTTACTTCCTCATAGAATCTAATTAGATTAGTTTGACATGATCTATTTCTCATAAAACCATGCTGATTAGAACTCATAATCTTGTTTACACGAATATGCTCATCAATATAATCCCTTATAATCCCTTCAAATATCTTCCCCAATATTGATGTCAGACTAACTGGTCTATAGCTTCCTGGATCATCCCTACTTCCCTTTTTGAAGAGTGGCACCACATCAGCTTTACGCCAATCCTTGGGTACCATGCCTGAGGATAATGAGTCTTGAAAAATTAAGAGTAGAGGTTTGTCTATAACAGTGCTAAATTCCCTTAACACCCTTGGGTGTATTCCATCTGGGCCTGGAGTTTTATTTACCTTAATATTATCCAATTTGTTCCTGATATCCTCTATACATAACCCAATTAATGGTATGGGCTGGCATGTTCTATTTTGTTCCAAATTATCATCCAATGGTTCCTCTCTTGTGTATACTGAAGAAAAAAACTGGTTTAGTATCTCCAGGGCCGCCACTAGAAATTTTGGGGCCCCTGACTTAACCATTGATCAGGGCCCCCCCCCCCTCCTTTGACATGTGCAATTTTTTACCAAGTGACTAAAACGTATATGCACTTTATTCTTAATTGTCTATTTAAACTTGGAAATGTTGTAAAGGTAGAAACATACACTGAAACACACACACACACACACTCACAGATAAGGATTCACATACAGACACTCTAGCAAACACGCAAAGAAACTCAGACACAGGCACCCAAACAGACACTTAGCACTTGTTTACATTGCCCTGACAAGTAATGAGGTAAACTACAGTTTTGTAAAAAAAGGAGATTTAGAAAACAAAATATGGAGTTCTGAATTATCTTTTTGTAAAGGAAGATGCAAACTAAATGATAACAGCTTTACAGTGGCTGAAAGGAAGGGCCCTGAATTGCCTAAACAATAATTTAAAGGTTAAATGGTAGATTGGTGACTTCCGGAAAGGTCTCATAAGTCTCAAAGCCTGTAGAAAGATGTGAATAATCAGTAGTAAGGTCAAAATGTCGTAAAAAGGAACATACAATGGACACATAAAGACATACATACACACCCTCACTGAGACATCCACAGAAAACACACAAAGACATACACACCCTCACAGAGACACCCACAGAAAATACACACCCTCACAGAGACATCCACAGAAAACACAGACATACATACACACACACACACCCTCACAGAGGCATCCACAAAAAACACAGACATACACACCCACCCTCACAGAGGCATCCAGAGAAAATGCTCAAAGACATATGCACACACCCTCACAGACATCCACAGAAAATGCATAAAGACATACACACCCACCCTCACAGAGATACCAACAGAAAAAAAATACATACACACTTATAGAGACACAAACCAAAGCACAAAGATATAAGCACAGACACCCACAAAAACACTCACAGGAGGAAACATTTATGCACCTTGCATCCCCTAAATCAACAGTGTGTGACATGCATGATAAAAAAATGCAGAAATTAAGAGATCACTTTAAAGAATCATATTTGTAAATGTGCAAACAAAAATAATTCTGTGAATTCAAAATTGTACATTAATGATCTGGGTAGATTGCTAGATGAAGAAAAGTGCTTTTAAAAGGTTGACATATGTTTGTTTGATATTTTCCCCAACCAAGAGCACCACTTCAAATATAGTGTACAAATGTTCCCATCTGTCAGCTGTACTTGTGGAATTTGAAAATGCTGTACTCTATATGGTCTTGGTGGAACCATAAGCTGTGGTACTCATACCATTAGATCTGGTTAAATGCAGGATTTAAGCTTGTTGGTATGCATTTCAAAATTAAGTCAGCTGTAGAGTAAACTGAACAGTTTTAAGTTAACCTGTCTCATTTCCAACACTGAGCAATCTTAATCTGAGAGTATAACATGTTATGCAGATGTAAAAATCTTAGATAAAATGCCTCCTTGTATCTGAAAAGTCCTTGCATAAAGGGGCAGTAAACTGGAATGCAATATATATAATTTGTGTATTGAGGAGGAAACATTTCTGCATGGTTTTAAATATAGAATTTCTACAGCATTGTCAAATAATCATAAATACACTGCTGCTAAAAAAATGTGTTTTTATGGACCCCTGGCCCCACCATACAACTACTACCACACTGAAGTTACAATCTTAAATTGTACAAAGAAATAAAAAACATTTGCTAAGTAATTCCTACCTCCTCTGCAAATGAAAGTGATCAGCCGTCTGACTCAGGCACACACTCTACAAACAAAGTACCAAGTCTGTCTCACACTGTGCATAGTGGTTTAGTGCACACTCAGAAATCCTCTCAAATGCTAATACTTTAGTCCTTGTAATAAAATTTCCCATGCTCAATTAGCACTCTGTTGTAGTACCCACTGGTGGCTGCCAAAATTTAAAAAAAAAAAAAAAAAAAAAAAAAAATTTATTTTTTTTACTTCTTGCCTCATGGGGCCCCCCTAGTCCATTGGGCCCCTGACAGGAGTCACCCCTGTCACCCCCTGATGGCGGCCCTGAGTATCTCAGCCTTCTCCCTGTCACTGTTAATCATGCTACCCTCCCCGCATTTTAATGTACCTATATTGTCTTTCTTAGATTTTTTGCTATTTATGTACTTAAAGAACCTTTTAGGTTTAGATTTAGAATCCTTTGCAATTAATTTTTCATTTTCAATTTTGGCTAATTGTATTGCTTTTTTGCATGCTTTGTTACATTCTTTAAATATGGAATTTTGAGTCTGTACTATTTTCTTTGAATAATTTAAATGCCCTACGTTTTTTCCTAATTTCTCTTAACACATTTATATTCAGCCACATTGTCTTGGATTTTTTATTTTTATTTTTAGAACCATATGGTATTTGTTGATATGTATATTATTTACCCTCCCCGCATTTTAATGTACCTATATTGTCTTTCTTAGATTTTTTGCTATTTATGTACTTAAAGAACCTTTTAGGTTTAGATTTAGAATCCTTTGCAATTAATTTTTCATTTTCAATTTTGGCTAATTGTATTGCTTTTTTGCATGCTTTGTTACATTCTTTAAATATGGAATTTTGAGTCTGTACTATTTTCTTTGAATAATTTAAATGCCCTACGTTTTTTCCTAATTTCTCTTAACACATTTATATTCAGCCACATTGTCTTGGATTTTTTATTTTTATTTTTAGAACCATATGGTATTTGTTGATATGTATATTATTTATTTAACAAAGTTTTAAATGTTATCCATTTATCCTCTGTATTTTTATTAGAAAATACTTTGTCCCAATTTATGTAATTTAATGATTTCCTTAAATCGTTGAATTTTGCTTTCTTAAAATTAAAAGTCTTGGTTAAACCTTTAAGACACTGCTTATGAAAAGAAATTTCAAATGTGACCATGTTATGATCACTGTTACCCAAATGTTCTTTGACTTCTATGTTTGATATTATATCTGTATTATTTGATAGCACTAAATCCAATATAGCGTTACTCCTAGTTGGCTCCTCTATTAATTGTGACAAGAAGTTATCCCTGAGAACATTTATAAATCTATCCCCCTTAGCTGAATTACTAGTTTAATTGGCCCAGTTAATATCAGAGTAGTTAAAATCTCCCATAATTACAGCACTGTTATTAGCAGCCTTACCTATTTGTATTAATAGTTGAGTTTCATCCAGGTCACTAATGTTGGGGGGCTTGTAACATGTTCCTAGTATTATTTTTTTAGGATTTTTCCCCCCACTCTTTATTTCCACCCACAGGGTCTCTACATTGTCACTTGTATCAGAAATATCTTCCCTTATTGTAGGTTTAAGGTTAGGTTTAATATACATGCAGATTCCTCCACCCCTTTTATTATTTCTGTCCCTCCTAAATAAAGTATACCCCTCTAAGTTAACTGCCCAGTCATGTGAATCATCCCACCAAGTTTCAGTTATACTGATAACATCATAGTCCTCTTCTGCAACTAAGAGCGTCAGCTCCCCCATTTTACCTGTCATGCTTCTTGCATTTGTTGTCATACATTTAATTTTCATGTGCTTTCTGCTGATATTTGGTGTGCTTTCCTCCATACTTTCTAATGTCATAAACAACCTTCTAATTTACTTCTTTTATCTAATTTGATTAATTCTTTAGATCTCCTTTGTTAAAGAAATAGCAATGCACATGGGTGAGCCAATCACACGAGGCATCTATGTGCAGCCACCAACAAGCAGCTACTGAGCGTATTTAGATATGATTTTAACAAAGGATATCAAGAGAATGAAGCAAATTAGATAATAGAAGTAAACTGGAAAGTTGTTTAAAATCGCATGCTCTCTCTCAATCATGAAAGAAAAAAATTTGGGTTTCATGTCCCTTTAAGGAAAAGGGTCAAACAAATGGAGACATTGGGGAAAAAATAACTAGCCAAATGATCAAAGCAGCTAGAAAAAGAGTTAAAAAGACAAATTGCATGAAAATACAATGGCAACAAAAAGAGAGAGATAATACATATGAGAGAAGCTAAGAAAGGAGGATTTTAGAGAATGAGATAGAGAAGAGAATTCCAGAGAGACCCTGACAGCAAGAGACAGAAGAAGTGTAAGAGAGATGGACAAGGGAGACTCAACAGAAGGAAAATAATATATTGTAGAAAGAGAAAGAGAGAGTGATGGAAAGAGGAAGGAACAGCCTGAGAGGGGAAAAGAGTTACAGAAAAGAACAGAAAGCAAAATGGTCAGCACCAAAGGGCTTGTGGGAGAAAGATGAGATATGTGATTGAGGTAAACCAAAGTAGTGAAAATAAAGTAGCAAATAGTGGGAAAATAGAGATGGTGAATATTGAGTTAAATAGAAATGAATTTCGAACATGAAATATGAGAGAGTGTAAGAGAGTGAAACTACAGAACATTGCTAGAGTTCTAGAGCGCTCTATGACCTTCCATATAGAATGCATTCTTATACATGGCCGTATAACATGTATACATACAGAGCCAAAATAAACAACCATATATGACAGAAGCACACACTATAAAGAATGAATTCTTGACCTCCAGCAGCAGAACGATTTAAAAAAATAGTAAAAGTTAGAAAATAATGTAAATTATTTACCTGTTTACAGTGAAATTTTCAAACCCAAATATATCTAGTAGACCAATGGACCGTCTCACGGCTTTAGGTTCATTTGAAAGAGGTCTGTAAATAGCACCATTGATCTTTTCCACAATCCACACAAACAATCGCCCATATATCCCCTAGAAAACAGGAAGAGACTAAGAAGTAGTTTTAAACTTAAAAGGACATACTCATATGCTAAATCACTTGAAAGTTGCTCAGAATAACTGTAAAAAGCTGTCAAGAAAATATCACCTGAACATCTTTATGTAAAAAAGAAAGAGTTTTTACCTCAAAACATCTTCAGCTCACAATAGTGAGTACTGACTGAACAGTTATCCTTCAGCTACTGTCCAGCCGCAGATTGGGAAAAAAAAAAGCAATAGCCAATCAGCATTAGCAGGGCTGAGGTCATGCTTTGCTTTACTGTGATGTCATGAGATTTTACTGAAATCTTGCAAGATTTTATCGTAAACTTATTTATTTATTTATTTATTCCTTAAACTGAGCAGGGAAATAACAGGACTGTGCCACCCCATGCCAGATGCATGCTCTCTTGCAAGTCCCAGGACTAGCATCCTAACTGGCTGCTGAAAATCTCTTTACAATGGGATATGGCTATTGAAGATATTTTGAGATAAAATATCTTCCTATTTTACATAGAGAAGTTCAGGTGATATTTTCTAGTCAGCGTTTTAGAGCTATGCTGCAAAAAAATGCTGGGTTATGCTTGCTTATTGGTGGCTAAATGTCAGTCACCAATAAGCAAGCCCTATCGATAGTGCTGAACTTAAAATGGGCCGGCTCCTATGCTTTACATTACTGCTTTTTAAATAAAGATAGCAAGAGAACAAAGAAAAATTGATGATAGGAGTAAATTAGAACGTTGCTTAAAATTGCATGCTCTATCTGAATCATGAATGAAAAAAATTGGGTTTAGTGTCCCTTTAACTTCAATTGTGCTCAAGCGATCGCATTTACTTACAGCTTGTAATACGAGTGCTACATTTAAAGTGTGCAAACACCTGCAATATACCCCCTTTCTCTGTTTAACTCTTAACGTGCCTAAGTTAGAGGGTAAAATCAATGACCTATATGGGCAGAGCACAGCGTGGGATTTCAGTGAGGTGCCACTGCCACTTAATATACCAACAGGTTTAAGAAGCCCTTAATTTATTTGGCAAATATTATACGTATTTCATACAAAAGTAAAGTTTAGTATATTGTAGGTCTTTCAATTACACTGAAATCTCATTGGTAGAAAGCACGTTTTCCCACCTTTACAAATGCATCCCTGACATCCAAGGCTTGCTCCATACTGAGCGGGGTGGAGACTGTCTCCCCTCTGGTGATAATAGTACGGCTAGTGAGACAGTTCATCAGGTCCTGAGGTTCAACCTAATCAAGCAAGAACATTAAAGGTTAACGAAGCCCATCACAGAAAGTAAAAACCCCACCCACACAGAAAGGTCAATATATTCTCTTATGTTATAACAACCAGTAGAATGGATAAAGATGATTTATTGTACGAGAAAATATATTTCTACACTAAAGGTCAAAAGAGTTGAGACCAACCACAATGGTATTATAAAATATGTTAAATCTATTCAAAAAATGGTCATAAAAGTATAAAAAAGTGTAGACAGGGGTTACAATTTAAGAGTAAAGGATCATTATCATTGACATTATTAATAATATAATTAATGGTTCACTCACAAATAACCTTTGTTATTTTAGGCCAGACATCCTCAAACTTGGCCCTCCAGAGGTTTTGGAACTACATTTCCCATGATGCATATCCGCTGGCTGAGCATCATGGAAAATGTAGTACCAGAACCTCTGGAGGGCCAAGTTTGAGGATGTCTGTTTCAGGCAAACAAAAAAAATTAAACAATTCACTCACCTCAAGTAATGTTGCAGCAGTAGTTAAGGAGGTGGAATAAACAACTTCACAAGCGTCCAAATTATCGTACATGCGTGCTAAGAACAATAACAATCAGTCGTTGCTGTTATCTACGTTACTAATATTTACCTACTGCAAATATTAATATGTTTATAGGGAATATGCAGAGCTATATGTTAATCCCCTTGTAAGTCAGATCATTATTTATTACCACGTAGTGCCAGCATGAAGGTTAGGCAAACACCCAGACCTCTCATCAAACTACCTTATCTCAAAGATGGAGAAGGGACACAGTCTTTTAAAATAAAGGGGTGAAGCCAAAATTGCAAAATAATAGGGTGGAGATTTTGATATCCGCTCGCTTCATCCCTAATGAATAATGGCAGCATTCAGAGTTAACTTGCAGAGCATGGCGCTCTTATTTTTAAACTGCTTGCTAAACTTGCTAATTAATATGATGCATTACAGTTTGTTGCTTAAAGGGATATGAAACCCAATTTTTTTCTTTCATGATTCAGACAGAGCAGTAATTTTAAGCAACTTTCTAATTTACTCCTATTATTAATTTTTCTTTTTTTCTCTTGGTATCTTTAGTTGTAAAGCAGGAATGTAAGCTTTAGTGGGCAGGCTCCTAAGCTTACATTCCTGTTTTTTTTAACTAAAGATACCAAGAGAACGAAGAAAAATTGATAATAGGAATAAATTAGAGCATGCAATTTTAAGCAACTTTCTATCAGAGTATGAAAGAAAATAAATTGGGGTTCATCATATCCCTTTAATAACAAATAATAGGCTAAATCTGAATAATTTCTTTTCAGTTGTGCCAATATAGAAGCTACTCAAAAAAGATAATTATACACAAATCTCTATTCAGAAATGATAAATATAAAAACCTCTTGAGTCTAATATATTGGATACAAATAATGAGGACTGTGTTCTAGATTTTAATACATTAAATAAAGCTATACCTGTCTAAAGTTCTAATATTTATAATATTAAAGGGACATTGTTTATCCCAAACACACCCAATTAGCACCAAAGTTGTCAGTAAATAAACTTAAAAATGTAATCAAGCTGCACATCATGTATAGCTATTCCGCAATGTCTTTTTGCTTAAATAAAATTTCGCCTTGCTGCTTTACCACAAATGTGGAAAAAAAGTGTTTTTGTGACGATATAAGTAAAATTTTATATATTTTTTCATTGGTCTAGAAATTACGTTATTTGTTTTGATTACAGGTACCACTAATACGTTTATTTGGTTCCACCTCCTCCATATTGTGCTAAACAAAATCCTCACCTCATTATTCTCAGACATATCTGCCTAGTTATTTCTTTTATATGATATACAATGTACTCCTTTTGCATTTGCACTGTTTAATATTGGGAAATCTGTTACTTTGAAAAAAATTATAAAAGTAATAATAATATTAATAACAGCATATTAACAATAAGCCCCCGTCCATCTGCTAGAAATAAACTCACAGGCTAAGTAAAATAAATCAGAACACATTAATAAATTTTCACCAGTCTGTTACCTTCATAGCGCAAGTTTCCCATGTGCAATATGGCGGCAAGTAGTCGGGAGATCTCCCAGTTCTCCGTGTCAGTAAACATCAGGACTTTCATGGCTGAGCGGATGTTGGCATATTCCTTACTATCGTCTCTCCCATCACAGGTAGTGCATTTACCCTGTAATGAAAATAAAGGACATATATATTATACCATGAGGGTATTTGCTTATTAACATTTGTCTATAACCTCTTATTTAAAGGTGCATAACATTTCTGATGGATACTAATAATAGAGTTCCCAACGGTCGCCATTTTCAATATTGTTTTAATTAATAGAACCTACCAAAAACGCCCATACAGCACCTCAAGATATCCTGCCATTTCCTGGATGTAGTATCTAAGGAAACTAAGGGAAGTATGCTATACATACAAATAACTGAAAAATACATTTTTTATTAATATTTTAATATTTTAGAACAGGAGAAAATGTGTAACCAGAAGACAAATTTAACCACATTTAGGGCTAGATTACAAGTGGAGCACAAATTATTGCTCCCGCGTTAACTTTGCTAGACGGAGGCTTTTTGCACGTGTCGGGTTGCACTCGTATTACAAGTTGAATTGTATGCGAGCGAAACTCGAACGCATTAACTTATTACCCCATAGACTTGAATGGAGCACTAAAAGTGGGGGGAAAACATATTTATAAATAAATATTTTTATATATATATATATATATATATATATATATGATTTTTTTGGGGTAAAATATATACCTATACCTAAATAAATAAATATTTATATGATTATATACAGGTATAGATATATATACGGATATAATTTATATACTGTATATATATATATATATATATATATATATATATATATATATATATATATATATATATATATACTCTATATATATAAAGTAGCAGGGATGTGCACTCTCACCTTTATAACATCTGCCAGGGTGCTAGTGAATATTCACAACAACAAGAAATTGTTAGGATATGTTAGCCTTACCAACGCCATCTTGTTTTAGTTGCCATTTTGTCTTAGGCATCCATCTTGTCTAAGAAAGGTTTATTCTAACAGCTTATTAGGTATCAAGAAATATGTAGATGTTATGAATATTTGTATATCTAGAATGGCCTTGTGGATGTTCCTGGTGATGTGCCTGGAAGCCAGTTATCTCTATAAGATGCCCACACGGCCTTGCTTTGGGATGCAACAGAAATACTCCTTTTCACCCAATTATATTTTAATTAGTTTTGTTTTTTCAATGTGAAATATGGTGTGAGATGATGTAGTTATGAACACGTCATTGTTTAACCCTGTATACTGTAACTATCGCCTATAAAAAGTGTTGTTCATCTTCTAATAAACAGAACAGATGTTAGACCGATTGCTGTGTGGTCTGATTCCTGTTCTCTGGGATATCCCATCAAGTAACCCATTCATTTCCAGGTGACAGTGTATGATCCAGGCCAAGTGCTGACTGACACACTCCCCCCCCCTGAAAATAACACCTAACAATAATCCACTGAAATAAGTGCACTCCCACGAGCAGTAAATTTCAATTTTGCCAGGGTGCTATTGAACAGGG
This sequence comes from Bombina bombina, assembly GCF_027579735.1. Taxonomy (NCBI): domain Eukaryota; kingdom Metazoa; phylum Chordata; class Amphibia; order Anura; family Bombinatoridae; genus Bombina; species Bombina bombina. The sequence continues at coordinate 1,220,278,592 of NC_069501.1, forward strand.
TTCTTCAAACCACGGGTCGGGACTCATTACTGGGTCGCGGCTTGAGTGTGAGTGTTGTATGAGAATGTGTGTTTTGTGTGTGTAGTATGAAAATGTTTGTCATGTTTGTGTCTGTTGCATGAGAGTGTGTGTGGTGTGTCTGTTGCATGATAGTGTGTGTGGTGTGTCCATGGCATGAGAGTGTGCGTGTGTGGTGTGTCTGTGGCATGAAAGTGTGTGTGGTGTGTCTGTGGCATGACACACCACACATTTTACAACACTTACATTTTACAACACTTATTACATTTTACAACACTTTGAAGTTTGACTACAATCAGGAGTAAGGTACACACACATTTAGTCACTTTGCAAAAATTGCAGCTATCTTGTTGTATATTAGTTACTAATATTTTCAAACAAAGTATAAAAATAGAATGAATATCTATATTCCCCTATGTGAAGAACATTGGAATTTGAAATATTTACAGTACATACACAGTTAAAACACTTCTATTAAATATGAATATTGGATAAATATGATTTTTCATGTTTTCAGCTACTTAACTGCAAAGGGCTCAAATGTACATATATATATATATATATATATATATATGTGTGTGTATGTGTGTGTTTATATATGTATATATGTCTGTAAATACATATATAAACATATAAATACATATGTACACACCTATAAACATACATATATATTAGGGCTGAATGATAAACCGCATATGTGGTTTTAAATAGTGATTAACCGCAAGAGTACACAATTTTTAGCCCTGCCCCCTATGATGTACAAATGCCACTAAAGTACCTCTGATCTCTGCGGTGACGCATTCAGAAATTTACGGGCTTGAGGAAGAGGCTGGGAATCTGCGCTTGCCCTATGCTACATATGTTCTTCCTTAAATTGTAGGAGAGTGGCGGAGCCCCTTGTGTAAAGAAAAGAAAACTGGAGGAGGAGCAGTGACTGACCGTGTGATTACTTCTGTATGGTCCCCGGTGGGCTTACTCATATCCCCTGTGCTGTATAGGTAGGCAGAGCACGTGTGCTAGGCATGGCACGGGTACAGGAGTCTGTGTGCTCAACACAAAGCAATGTTCCCGTAGCAAACCCACATGTCTGGTACGCTGTACATACTGCCGTATAGTGTCTACCTAGACCGGGATTGTAATGGGTCAGCTGGGTAACATGCAGCTTCACAGCACCTTACACTTTGTATTGAGAACTGATAAGTCAAATCAAAGAAGCGTAACATATGCAGTAACTTCAGATTTGCACTTTTTTTTTAATTTAGTGGCCTCTCTATCAAGCTTTCCTTTGACATTTTTTGTATTATAAAATAATGACACTTTCTAATCCTACAAAAAAACAACCTTATTCACTTGTTTTCTACTCCTAAGATAATGAATGTTTAAAACAATCTTTTTTTTTTTGGTCTGAAATCGCGATTTGCATTTTTCCCCATATTGCCCAGCCCTAAATATATATATACGTATACATATTCAGACAAGTATATATTTATCTCTATCTTAAAGCCCTTTGCCTGCTTTTGTTCTCTAACACCTGAGACCTCATATCTTTGAGCCTTATATTAAAAATAAAAAATTGTGTTAATATAAGTGTAACTGTACTGTACAATGTATTTTATATGTATTTTGTGCAACTTTTTAATCTCACGTAACAGTTAACCAGATCTCTGAAGTTGCACTAACCTGGCGAGTGTAAATAGAGATTGCACTCACGTGTTTGCATTTACTTTCAACTCATAATGTGTGCACTATTTCTGACGCGTGCAAATAGCTGAAAATATCCAATATCATTCGCGCGCCACTCGTAAATCTAGCCCTTAATGTGTATTCGGAATGAAGAACTGTCAAAAGTGCTGGGGAATTCCATGTTAAACTTGATTTAGACAGCTACAGTAAATGCAAATTCAGAATTAAAACCCAGTCTAGCATCTTGCATTACTCTCCAGACTTGGTGACTACATCAGCACAATTTTAAGCTGTTTGAAAATATCATTTAAAATAGGATAATTTAAAGAAAAATATTTCTAGAGGGGCCCTCATACCGCTATATAGAAGTAGCTGATCTTAAGCTTATCTTTGTCTACATTTTACCATTCACACTTACCATACAGAGGTAGTTGTAATCTGTGGCAATTCCAAGTCCAAGCTTTTTCTTCTGCTCTGGAGGCATTCCTTTTAACATGCAATAGAACACATGGTAATTCCTTTCATCCGTAGCCTGCAAAGATCAGACATTAGTCTCTAATATACACAATGAGTTGCTTCTTACATGGTAAAATACCTTAAAGGGACACTGAACCCACATTTTTTTTTCTTTTGTGATTCAGATAGAGCATGCAATTTTAAGCAACTTTCTAATTTACTCCTATTATCAAATTTTCTTCATTCTCTTGCTGTCTTTAGTTGAAAAAGAAGACGTCTAAGCTAAGGAGCCAGACAAGTTTTGGTTTAGAACCCTGGACACCATTTGTTTATTGATGGGTGAATTTATCCACCAATCAGCAATAACAACCCAGGTTGTTCACCAAAAATGGGCCGGCATCTAAACTTACATTCTTGCTTTTCAAATAAAGATATCAAGAGAATGAAGAAAATTTGATAATAGGAGTAAATTAAAAAGTTGCTTAAAATTGCATGCTCTATCTGAATCGTGAAAGAAAAAAAAATCTGTGATTTGGTAAATGAGATTGAAAGAGTCCTACAGAATAGATTAGGCAGTTAGTTATGATTGATAAAGCTCATGTGGAATAGAGCATAGTTCACTCAGTGAAATATGGTAAAATATTACATCAATATATTTATGAAAATCAAGAAAAAGGGATGGCAAGATGCCAAATGGACAACAGTACATTTATGAAAGGAGATAATGAAATAGCAGACTGTCTTAATGATTACTTATTCTCTGACTTAAAGGGGCAGTAAACCTAGCAAATAATGCTACACAATTTTGCACATAGTACAGTTATATAACATTAGCTTAGCGCCAGCTTTCTAAAGCAAAGGGTTAGCGAGATATTTTACTACGAAAACAGAACGCCGCTCCTGGCACTACTGTTTTTTTTCTCCTAAGCGCATAGCGGGCACACTGTCTAATTCACAGTGCACCCGATCGCTCTATTAAACTAAATGTAGCTCACTTCCGCTTTAGTCTGGTAGCGGAAGCAAGCTGCATTGAGTTTAATAGCGTGATCGGGCTGGCTGTGATTAGACAGCGTGCCGCGATGCATTTAGGAGAAAAAAACAGACTCGCTTAGTAGAGCCAAGAGCGGCGTTCTGTTTTTGGAGTAAAATATCTCTCTAACCCTTTACCCTTTTAGAAAGCTGACGCTAAGCTAATGTTATATAATTCTGCACTAGCCTCAAAATCTGGCCTGTTAGGGGGAGGGTTCTGTAATACCTCTGTCCCAGTCTGTCTTACCTGGCTTCCCTTTATTTATCGTACCCCTGTACAACACTAAATTACAATAATAATAAAATCCTGCCAATTGCGTACTTTACCTGTCTGCAGACACGAGACTTCTCCAGCAGATACTGTTCAATCCTCGCCCCTTCTATCGCTCCTTTCTTATTGAAATGGATATCTATGTATTTTCCAAACCGGCTGGAATTGTCATTGCGAATGGTCTTGGCGTTCCCAAAAGCTGAACAAAAAAATATAGCAATACGCTGATTGAGGAACTGATAATATTGACATATTCTGTGTTATTTGTTTGTACTTAAAATTTTCTATAATACATATGAATTAGTAGGATCTAAAGGGATATAATAGAACTTGCAATTTAAAGCAACTTTCTAATTTACTCCTATTATCATTTTTTATTAATTCTCTTGGTATCTTTGTTTGAAAAAGCATGAATGTAAGCTTAGTAGCTGGCCCATTTTTGGGCACACAACACATACACTCTCATTCAACACACACATCACAAGCACTCTCATACAACACACACACACACTATCATACAGCGCCTACACCACACACACTCCCACACAACACATACACTCTCATTCAACACACACACACATCACAAGCACTCTCATACAACGCACACACACACTCTCATACAAAATACACACACCACACACACTCTCACACAACACATACACTCTCATTCAACACACACATCACAAGCACTCTCATACAACACACACACACACACACACTCTCATACAGCGCCTACACCACACACACTCTCCATAAAGACACAGACTCTCATACAGCGCATACACCACACACACTCTCCATAAACACACACACACACACTCATACAACACACACACCACACACACTCTTATATAGCACATACGCGACACACATGCTCATACAACACACACACTCTCTCATACAACATACAAACACCACACACACCACACACACTTTCATACAACACACACACACATCACACACACTCTCATACAACATACAAATACCACACACACCGCACACATATTCATACAACACACACATCACACAAACTCTCATACAACACACATGCACTCTCATATAGCACACACACTCTCCATAAACAGACACCACACACTCTCATACAACACACACACACACTCTTATACAGCACACACACTCACACTACACACACTCACATACAACACACACACTCTCATACAACATACACACCACACACCCTCATACAACACACATACACATCACACACTCTAATACACCCTCATACAGTACACACAAAACACACACTATCATACAAAACACACACACAACACACACACTCTTATATAGCACACACAACACACACACTCTTATATAGCACACACACCACACACACTGTCATAAAACACACACACACACTCTTACAAAACACATACACTCTCATACAGCACACACACCACACACACTCTCATACAACACACACCCCACACACTCTCATACAACACACCCCACACAATCTTATGCAACACACATACACCACATACTGTCATATAACACCACACACTCTCATACAACAAACACACACACCACACACACACTCTAATACAACACACACAAACCACACACTCATACAACACACACACACACCACACACACTCTTATACAGCACATACGCGACACACATGCTCATACAACACACACACCCTCTCATACAACATACAAACACCACACACACCACCATACAACACACACACATCACACACACTCTCATACAACATACAAATACCACACACACCGCATACATATTCATACAACACACACATCACACAAACTCTCATACAACACACATGCACTCTCATACAGCATACACACTCTCCATAAACACACACACCACACACTCTCATACAACACACACACACACTCTTATACAGCACACACACTCACACTACACACACTCTCATACAACATACACACCACGCACCCTCATACAACACACATACACATCACACACTCTCATACACCCTCATACAGTACACACACCACACACACTCTCATACAAAACACACACACAACACACACACTCTTATATAGCACACACACCACACACACTCTCATAAAACACACACACTCTTACAAAACACATACACTCTCATACAGCACACACACCACACACACTCTCATACAACACACACCCCACACACTCTTATACAACACACGCCACACAATCTTATGCAACACACATACACCACATACTGTCATATAACACCACACACTCACATACAACAAACACACACACACACACTCTAATACAACACACACAAACCAAACACCATAATACAACAGACACACGCCACAGTACCACACACACACACAAATATGGTGTTGGGACCCAGTAATGGGTCCCGACCCCTGGTTTGAAGAACCCTGCCACAGAATGCTAAACACACATACATGCTCCTTAGCCTCTACAAATCTACCTAGATTATAATTCAATAAAGGATACCAAGAATGAAATTTGGTAATAGAAGTACATTGTAAAGTTTTTTTAAATTATTCATGCAAGTTGACTTTACTTTCCCTGTTGACCTGTTCTGTGTTTCAGGTTTTAATCTTGCAAATACTATAATTTTGGTCAGTATCGCTCTAGATCTGCAAATGCTTAAAAGGACATGGAACATCATTTTTTTCTTTTGTTTTGCAGACAAAGCAAACAATTTTTAATTAGTTTCTATTTTACTTCCATTATCGAATTTTGTATTCTTTGTTGAAGAGATACCTATGTAGGTAGGGTGCACATCTGGAGCACTACACAGCAGGTAAAAGTGCTGCTATCTAGTCCTCTTTTGCGAATGGATAAAATTCTTGCAAAACTGCTTCCATATAGTGCTGCAGACACGTGCACGCTCCTGAACCTACCTCCCTGCACTTCAAGAAGGAATACCAAGAGAACAAAAAAAGTTTGATAATAGAAGTCATTTGTAAAGTTGTATAACATTGTTTTCTCTATCTGAATCATTAAAGACACAGTTTGGGTTTCATATTCCTTTAACTTGCTGCAATGTTCTTGCCATATTTGCAGTATAAAGAAAGCAAAAACAGCACAGAGATCCCAGCAACACAATGGTCAGCACAGGTAACAGGGGAAATGTTATTCACTACTAACAGTTTCCTTTGCTACAGTAAATACTTAGGGCGAGATTACATATACGGCACAGATCTCAGCGCAAGCGCTGCAACCCGCGCCGCTCGTAATTTCACCTTGCACATCGGGCTATTACATATACGGTGCCGGCAGTTCATAAAGTGCTGTAAGTCGGATAAACTAGCGATGTCCAGAAATGAGCGTAAATACAAATTTCTGGAGTCGCCTGTGACTTACGGCACTTTAGAAACTGCTAGCGCCTAAGAAAAGTAAAAAAAAATATCAAATCTCCCGTAAAAGTCTAACACGCCTCCCAAAAATAAGCCCACCATCAAACCCACATTGGAACTAATAAAAGTATTAACCCCTAAACCATCAACCCCCCCACAACGCAATATGCCTATTTAAACTATTAACCCCTATAGCCAACATCAAACCCACACCACAAGTACTAATTAAAGTATTAACCCCTAAATCTGCCATCAAACCCACACCATAATAAACCTATTAAAGTATTAACCCCTAAATCGGCCAACCCCAACATCGCAAACTACCTAAAAAAACTATTAACCCCTAATCCGCCATTAACCCACAACAGAAAATACCTATTAAAGTATTAACCCCTAAACCGCCAAAGTCAACAACGCAAACGTCCTATTAAAGTATTAACCCCTAAACCGCCAAAGCCCACAACACTAATAATTAAATTACTAAGCCCCCTAACCTCACACCCTCTAACCTCACACCCCCTAACCTAATTCCCCTAAATTAACCCAAATTACAAAATACTAAATTTACTAACTATTAAAATAGAAAAATCTAACACTACTTTAAAAAAAAAAAAAACAAACTAAGTATAAATTAAAGGGACAGTCTAGTCAAAATTTAAATTCTGGTGTAGACTGTCCCTTTAAGCTACAATTAAAGAAAATAAAAAAATCTAAGACAAAGAAAATAAAAAATAAAATGATCAAATTTTAAACCTAATCCCTATGAAAATAAAAAAGCCCCCCCAAAATAAAAACACCCCCTAATCTAATGCTAAACTACTAGTACCCCTTAAAAGGGCTTTTTACAGGGCATTGCCCCAAGAAAAACAGCTCTTTTACATTAAAAATACACAAAGTCCCCCCTAACAGTAAAACCCCCACCCACTGTCAAAAAAAATCAGCACAGAAACACCTGCTTTAAAAACAAAATGTAATGCATATTAAAATTCTATCTTTTACATGCAATTTAGGAAATTGATTTTAAAGTGATGGTCAAGTATGACTAACTACATCTTGCGATCCTAATGTAACTAGCAAAATAATGTGACTTTCATTCATCATTTCGCCATATTCATTCTAGTTTGTGCGCTATCTTATATTATTTTCCTACCTTACTAATATCCATCCTCCTCCCGTCGATCGTCCGCCATTGTTTTTTCTGCTGTCACGTGTTTTTATTATCCAATTACAGTACAGGCCACTCGGGGAATCAGCTCTAGTAAAAACACCCTTATTCAGTTCTGCGCATGCCCTAGCTCTGTAATCGTGGTGAGACAGAGATTAGGATGCAATTACGGAGCTAGGGCATGCGCAGAATTGAATAAGGGTGTTTTTACTTAGAGCTGATTCCCCGAGTGGCCTGTACTGTAATTGGATAATAAAAGCATGTGACGGCAGAAAAAAACAATGGCGGACGATCGACGGGAGGAGGATGGATATTAGTAAGGTAGGAAAATAATATAAGATAGCGCACAAACATTATTTTGCTAGTTACATTTGGATCGCAAGATGTAGTTAGTCATACTTGACCATCACTTTAAGACCCCTTAAAGGGACATGAAACCCAAACTTTTTCTTTCATGATTCAGATAGAGAATGCAATTTTATACACCTTTACAAGTTACTTCTATTATGTAATTTGCTTCCTTCTCTTGTTATCCCTTGTTGAAAGGTGTATCCAGGCAAGCTCTGGAGCAGCAAAGAACCTAGGTTCTAGCTGCTGATTGGTTGCTGCATATATATACCGATTGTCATTGGCTCACCCCATGTGTTCAGTTAGAATCCAGTAGTACATTGTTGCTCCTTTAACAAATGATACCAAGAGAATGAAACAGATTAGATAGAAGTAAATTAGAAAGTTTTTTAAAATTGTTTAATGACCCTTTAACAAACGCATTTAGAAAGGGCAACATAATATAGCGATAAAAACATGTACTGACCCTCTAATATAGGATTGGCCTCCAGCACCTGCTGTTCGATCCATGAGTGCTGCCCACTGATAGCTGCTAGAAACTGCAAGATAAGCTTGGTACTTTCTGTCTTGCCAGCTCCTGACTCCCCGCTGAGAAAACAGAAAGAGCACAACATGTGGAATAGTGAATACAGCTGTAAAGTTAAAAACAAACAAAAAATAAGAAAAATACACTGGCACTGTGAAATAAAAGGAAATCCACAAACACAGCAGCACAGTGAATAGTTACCATTTATTGGCACCCAAAGAAATCACAACGTTTCAGGAGTTACCCCTTAATCATGTGCATACAAAACCTTCATCCTTTACAGGTTTATATAGACAGGTAGAATTAACCACTTATTAACAACACAGCTCTATCTAGTGGAGCTCCTAATAATTACAACACAAAATCAGAAAATAAATACAGAGGTAAAGCAGACAAAAATATACAGAAATTAATTTTCAAAATGTTTTTTATTGTACAAAAAGATTGGCCAATCAAGGTCTCTATTAAGACCCTTAGGGTACAAGTTGCCTAATTTATAGATCCAAAATCTCTCTCTTATTTTTAATACGTTCTCCCTATTACATCCCCTTCTAGGCTGAAATACTTGTTCAATAATTTGAAAATGGAATTGGGAAATTTGATCACCAGCTTTAACAAAATGATAGGATACTGGGGCTTCTAAATCCTTCCTCCATATACTAGACTTATGCTCATTAATCTGTTCACGGGCTCTCCTAGTGGTCTCACCCACATATAATATGCCACACGAACACTTAATATTTACTATTACAATTATAGTAACCATTAATATGAAATGATTTACCTGTGTGCGGATGAAAAAATGAGGCCCCCTTAATAATATTACTACAGCTAAAACATCCCAAACATGGGTAGCAGCCCTTCTTGGCTGGGTGCCAATAAATGGTAACTAGGGATGGGTGAATGTGCAAATTTCCGAATTCGAATGTTAGAACAAATGTTATTACCGAAATTCGAATTACAAATCCGAATGTTGATACGAATGAATATTCTTAAAAATTCTATAATCGAATGCTATTTATAGTTTTCGAATTTGAATATTTATAATTAGATTGAATGGATTACTTCTTTTAAAACTGAGTGCTGCTGCATTGTAAATTTACTTGATTTTTGCACAGGGCCCTGCGGGTGTGCACCAATTTATTCACTGGTGCTGGATACTTTTTGTTTTAATTGAATGTTTGGAATGGAGACCATTAGGAGTTTATCACAGCCATCCGAGCTTGTCACAAAAAGTTTGTTCAGTAAGTGATAAATCAGACATCTACACATGAACTATAAACACATATCAAAACACCTTAGCCTCATTTTTGCTTTACATATATGCTTTATATATATAATTCACTTAGATCACACAATTTTAAACAACTTTCCACTTTACTTCTATGATCAAATTTTCAGTAAGGGAACTCTGGGCCGGACTGGGAATAAAAAGGAGTCCTGGAAAAAATATGAAGACCAGCCCTATTTTCCATTGAGTCAGTAGAATGCACATGCCCCATTTTTCTCAAAGGGGATTACTTAGATACTTCTTCCTCAGAATTAAATTATATCACTTTGTATTAAATAAAAGTGCCAGATTGATGTTATAAAGGCACTCTACAACCCAATTGCATCCATTAATCCCCCTTTAAATTGTAGCTCTCCAGCCCCAGCTGCTGCAGCCCACCGGGAAATCTCCTGGTATTCCAATCCAGCCGGGATGTCCTACTCAACAGAGGGCCCTAGTACAAAATATTTTTTGGGGCCCCCCAAAGGTAACATATTAGTAAGCAACAGTAATAATATATATGCTGCTCTGTATTATGATTTTGAGGATAGATAGATATAGACAAACAGAAAGATAGACCTGGATTCTGCACTAATAAAATGCTCCCTTTCATTAGAATTATACACATTCTGCACATGCCTATATATAGGTTGGCTTTTATGGGCCTCCCAGCACTTGGGCCCTGGTGCAAGTGCACCTGCTGCACCAATGGTAATTCCGTCCCTGTCTCTTGGTATCCTTTGTTTAAGGAGCAGCAATGCACTACCTTCGAGCTAGCATAGAACATTAGTTAACCAATGGCAAGAGGTATATATGTGCAGCGAGCTCCCAGTAGTGCATTGCTGCTCCTGAGTCTGCCTAGGTATTCTTTTCAACAAAGGATAGCAAGAGAACTGCGTGAATTAGATAATAGAAATACAATGGAAAGGTGTTTAAAATTGCATGCTCTAGCTGAATAATTAAAGAACAATTTGGGGTTTTATGTCCCTTTAAATGAAAACATTCTTTACATAAGTTATGTGCTAGATGTTTTACATGAAAGGATTTCAGTAGTTAAGGTGCACCCTATTGGCTCCCCATCAAGTACAACACTTAAAGGGACATAATACTCATATGCTAAATCACTTGAAACTGATGCAGTATAACTGTAAAAAGCTGACAGGAAAATATCACCTGAGCATCTCTATGTAAAAAAGGAAGATATTTTATCTCACAATCTCCTCAGCTCAGCAGAGTAAGTTCTGTGTAAAAAGTTATACTCAGCTGCTGTCCAGCTGCAGGTAAAAAAAATAAAAATAAATGAAGAAATGAACAGCAGCCAATCAGCATCAGCAGTGCTGAGGTCATGAACTCTTTTACTGTGATCTCATGAGATTTGACTTAACTCTCATGAGATTTCATTGTAAACTTCCATAAACTAAATAGGGAAATAACATGAGAGTGCACAAGGCTCATCCCTTCAGCTGTCTCAGGACAGACATACTAATATGCTGCTAAGAAATCCTTTACAATGGAATGTGGCTACTGAGGAACTTTTGAGGTAAAATATCTTTCTTTTTTAAATAGAGATGTTCAGGTGATATTTTCTAGTCAGCTTTTAACAGCTATGCTGCATCACTTTCAACTGTTCAAACATTTGGGTATTATGGCCCTTTAAGTAGTGTTTTGGAAGTTGTCTTGCATTTCTACTGCCTGCGAGTCCGCTATTTGTTATTATAGGGAGCCAAGTTAAAAGAATCATTTATGCATGGGTATGTTTACCTCCCAGGAGCCTTAGGAATCCTAGTATAAAATTACAAAGCATCTTTATCAGATATGGTCTAATAAAATGACTGCAGGAACAGCCTGCACCTGCTTCAGTAGATCAAATTACCCTCATGGAGATATTGTATGTTGTCATATGTTGAGTAATCGTTCATCAAATGAAAATAATAAAACAAACGCTTGTGCAAGACATTACAGCATCAATCTGATTATTACTTACCTAATGATGCAGCACTGGTCTTTATTGTTGCGTTGCATATTAAAGTAACAGTTATCTGCTATGGCAAAGATATGTGGTGGCATTTCCCCAATCTTCTTATTGGTGTAAAGGCGAATCTGGTCTGGGGTGTAGATAGGGAGCAGCTGATAAGGATTCACGGCAACTAAAATGGAACCGGTGTATGTCTGAAAGAGGAATATAGGTGTTTATATGGTGGAATCGAGTGGGACTGTATGAGAGAGGTAAATACATTGGTTTAGAAGAGTAACGTTAACCTTTTTGGCTTTCAATAAAAATCACTTAAAAGGATAGGAAACCCACACATTTTCTTTTGTGGTTCAGCCAGAGAATATAATATTATGCAATTTGCTTTCTTGTCATTATATTCTTTGTTGAAGAGATACTCAGGTAGGAGTCTGGGGCACTACATGGCAGGAAATAGTGCTGCTATCTAGTGCTCTTGCAAATAGATAACATTCTTGTAAAACTGCTGCCATATAGTGTTCCAGATATGGGCAGGTACCTGAGCTTATGTCCCTGCTTTTCAACAAAAGATACCAAGAAAGAAAAATGTCAAATAGAAGTAAATTAGAAAGTTGTTTAAAATCCCATGCGCTATCTGAATCAAGAAAAGATGTTTGATTTCATATCCCTTTTAGATCACAATTATTGTATTGAGGCAAAGCTACTTTTCCCTGGGAACACGGCCTACATGTAGCAATAAAGTACACTGTAACACATTTCTAATTATCTTTGATTATTAATAAATAATAATAATAAGGACAAACATCAAATTAGACTCCTGACCCTGCAGACTTCTTCTCTCGCCCTATATCCAGATCACATGACTCAAGGACCTGCAGTCTTCTTCTCTCGCCCTATATCCAGATCACATGACTCAAGGACCTGCAGTCTTCTTCTCTCGCCCTATATCCAGATCACATGACTCAAGGACCTGCAGTCTTCTTCTCTCGCCCTATATCCAGATCACATGACTCAAGGACCTGCAGTCTTCTTCTCTCGCCCTATATCCAGATCACATGACTCAAGGACCTGCAGTCTTCTTCTCTCGCCCTATATCCAGATCACATGACACAAGGACCTGCAGTCTTCTTCTCTCGCCCTATATCCAGATCACATGACTCAAGGACCTGCAGTCTTCTTCTCTCGCCCTATATCCAGATCACATGACTCAAGGACCTGCAGTCATGCTGTCAGCCATCAGATCATCAAACGTTCTGGCCTTAAAGATCCTCAGTCCCTTAACAACAGATCTCCAAAAGCAGTTTCCCCCTCAGTGCAGCAATACAAATAACTGTGAGTGCTATACAGGACACGTATGCCATGAGTTCAAGGAAAACTTATATTTTGTACAAAGGTGCAGATTGGGCTGAGGGTGTAGTGACAATTGCCCCTCTCTGTGCTGTCCTTAGACCCTGGACCACCCACAGCACATGCTGTTCTACCCATAGAACAACTGTAACACCTGGGCCCATGCATGAGAATCTGCAGGGTAAATGCTTGTCCCCCCCCCTCATCGTTTATGTTCTAGAACTGTCACCATTGTTGGTAATCCAGATCTGCATTTTGCTGCTCTCCCTACGCTATAAATGTAATGATTTCAAAAAGTGAAACCCAGAACCACCCAACCATAGCCTAATCTCACTCAGCATGGACAAGAGACTGGGTAGTGTGTACCTATTGATTGATCTTTGTATTATGTCTAAATGCCAGTAAACACATTGGAAAGCATAAATAATGTATTAGAAGATGTTTTGCAGATCCAATAGACAATAATCAGTATATTTGGTCTTTAAGGGAGGTGTCTAAATTATAGCTGAATTCCATTTGTGTGCATTTATATAGTCAATGGACTATATGAGTTTAGGAATGAAAAAAAGCTGCCGTACATTATAAACAGTTAATGTGTATATGTGTTTATAATGTTGCCATTGGAAATATTCGTCAGGGATTAAACATTTGTAATATGTTATTTTTGTTTTAAAATATATCTATTTAAGGGGAAAATAATTTGAAATCTTAAAATGATACTATTTATTTCTCTCGTCTTTATGCTGCAATACCTTTTAGAAAACGAAATTGAAATGGTAAAAAGCAATACAACTATATACGTTTTCTTCCTAATGATAATGTCGCACACCATTATTGCTTTCAGTATCAGAAGTCTTGCAAGACTTCAGAAGAACAACATAATGTATAATGTTCATAAATCAATATAAAAAACATAAAATAAAACCATATAAAATACAAATAACTTTTTTACAAAGACAAAACATCATGGGCATATTCAAGCAACATGGTTTATGTGAAGCATGAAATAACAACATAACGGCAAGCAGGCACTGGTTCAGTGGTCTTGATGGATAATGATTATGGAATGACTGAGCCTGTATTGTGAATATGGATAATGAATTGTTAGTAGAACATGGTTGTACTGTACCATACTTACCCGCCCTCCACAGTTAGTCTTTAAAAAAGGAAAAAGCATTTTCTGGTTAGTGTTATCACTGTACAATAAGATTATTAATGGGGAATTTTAATATTTTTACATGGTAAAGAATTTAAACACTTGTCTTTGAAAACAATTGGCTTTTCAAAGTAAACTTGCATAATATTTACTAGACAAATATTAAAAAGATGTGAGTATCATAAAAAGCCTGCATTCTGAAGGGAAACACTAATGGACATATTTCATGTCTTGGAAATCAAACCAGATTTAAACAGTAAATTATTTCTTTATATGCTCTCATATTCAAAACACTTTGAACTTTGACGCGCCTCCTTTACTTTGTTTTAGTATTTAATTTGTGATTATCCTAACTTGGAGGTGATAGGACTTTCTAAGGATGGCTAGGAAGTTTATTTTAGCACAAACACTATCCCTATACCCCACGGTTTGTGTACTTTTACTCATATTCAAAACACTAACTGGTGGCTGGCTAGACAGATTTGAGCTACTAGGAGTAGGTAGATTATATATCCAATATATTGTGACCGCGCTAACTTCTGCGCCCCATAGACTTCAATGTAGAGCGCAAACTGGAAAAAACCTAACACTTATTGCTTGTAATGAATATTTTACTACATTCCAATGTTCTTCCCATAGAAGAACATGTTCTATTAATTTTTAAATATATATTTATATATATTTACTATATATATATATATATATATATATATATATAATATTTAATTTATATGTATTTATATATATATATATATATAGGTATATACAGATATACTGTACGTATACAGGAATATCTATTTAAAAATACAAAGAACATTTTTCACTATGTGAAGAACTTTGGAATGTAAAATATTTAAAGTACATACACAGTAAAACACATTATTAAATATTAAAATTGAAAAAACATTTTTCTTGTTTTCAGGTATTTGAGTTGAAAGGGCTCCACTCAAATACCTGAATACAAGAAAAATATTTTTTATTCAATTTTAATACTATGCTTATATCTGTATATATGTATAATAATAATACATACATATATAAACATATATAAATATGTATATATACATGAATACACATGCAATGTATGTATATATCCATTTTAACACTTTCCATTCAAATACCTTGTGATATATCATATACCTTTCAACTTTATAACTTTTTTTATATTTATATTAATAATTTTTATTAGATATTGCATATATGAGTGTAACACTTTATTTTAATGTGTTTATGAAGTGTTTAATGCAAAAAAAAATGTTTTATCCCTTACCCTTTATGCGAGGTCTTCAGTTGCGCTAACACGGCGATCGCAAATTTAGTTTTTGCTTGCAAGTTGAGTTTACTTATAACTTGTAATATGTGTGCAAGTTAACGTGGGTGTGATATTTCAATATCGCACCCACACTATCTTTAGCGCTCCACTTGCAATCTAGCCCTTTGTTTTTCAAATCATAATGTCAGATTTGGGGGTTTCATGTATCTTTAATTCTACAAAATATTTTTGTTTTTACATACTTTGATTTTAAAGTAAATGTTAACTTTCAACTATTAGTGCCTGGTTTTTAAAAATACTATTAAAAACAGGGGCCCTTACATTGCACCGTATTTTACAAATACTTACCTTTTACTTCTTCAAAGCCGGATAGGCATCCCCCGCCTGCAGTTCCTCTGTAAATACGTCACCAATGACGAAACCGGATTCCTACAATCAGGGCCTCACGAGATAGATGCTCTGGGGGGCAAGCTGTGATTGGAGGAAGCAGGTTTTGTCATTGATGATGTATTTACAGAAGACCTGCAGGCGGGGGATGCCTATCCGGCTTTGAAGAAGTAAAAGGTAAGTATTTGTAAAAATATGGTGCAGTGTAAACTTTCATCAATGAAAGTGCCTCTGTTTTTAATAGTATTTTTAAAAACCAGGCACTAATTGATGAAAGTTTACATTCACTTTAACTCCTAATTGGTTCTAAGATATAGTATTCCTGGAAGTATAAAAATATGCATTATATTGAATTAAAAAGACAGGATGATATTAACTCAGTTTAAAAAAATAAAATAACTAGACTAGACAACCAGTGACATTTAGAGGCAACACCCTCATAGTATTATATCTCACTATAGTACTATGTAATCTCAGACAAGTGCTGCTATTGTAACTCAGCTCCTGTGTTTCCTATAAATGATTCATCTAACTGCTGGGCAACTGCTGCATGAACAATGCTGTCAGAATCCCACATCATCCTCTTTATGAAATGTTAATGTACTTAATGTTACACTGAATATTGCAAGTGACCAGGTGCAAAAGGTTCAGGTGTACAATTAATGATATGGTGATCTATATATCGCTTCATATCTTCCATATGTATCTATCACATGTCTCTGGTTTTTATACACATGTATATATAAATATTTTTTAGTGTGCATGTTTATATAAAGTTTATTACATTTATTTTCTTCTATCTGATAACATTTTCAGATTGTGCTGTTTAATACATTGTGGACAATTAGTTGAGGATCTCATACAACTGTAGGAAACACAAGATTTTGAAATGCTACTGAGCTTCATTCACAGCTCTATAAACTATGTAGTATCACTAGCACTGCAGAATCTGTTGGAGCTCTACAAATAAATGATAATAATAATCATCATCATAATAGTAATATCATTCTTGCTATTTGAAAGTGGCATATTTCATTATTACAACACATGCTCATTTCCATCAGATTTAAAAAAAAAAGGGGGAAAATCCAGACATTTGATGGACTAAATGCTATGGTCTGTTTTATGACTAACAAAAGCAGAGGGGCACCAGAGTTTTAAAGTGTATAAATGTTAACGTTATACTTGAACAACTTTAAAAATATACAGCGGTCCATAAAAATATGCCTATGACATTGCATATGCTCTGCTGACGCGTTTCGGCTGTTTGCTGTACTAATAATGTATCAAGCTTGGAGTACGGCATACAGCCGAAACGCGTCAGCTGTGCATGTACATAGGCATCTTTATTTAACTCTATATATTTAAAAAATTTGTACAAGAATATAGTTCACTTTTATCCACTTTAAAACTCTAATACTCTCCTAATTTTTACAATTGTTCCTGGCAGATGGGAGTTTAGCACAAAGTAGAGGGTCCACTGTGCTGATAATTTATGCTGTCTATCGATCAGTGCTGCCTTATCTAATATAGGGCGTTAGTAAATTCATCTTTGTTTAATCTATTTTTGTAGAGCCTTTGAACCTTTTCAGTTCTTATTTGAATATGTGTAAACAAGAGGGGTTTTGTTGGCCACTTTAACCTTTTATTTATTTTGTATTTGTAGGCTTGTCTTGTTCCTCCTCCTGTACCGCCCTATTGTCTATCAGGTTATTGCTTGACTGTGGGAATGAGGTATTATGGGATCAGTCACTGATTGGCTTACTGCCAGTGTTGATGCAATAGTTCTATTTGCCTCAAAGGTTGTATGAATCAATGGGCATGGTAATGTATGAGGCAAAATATATTCAGCGCCTGTGCAGAACAACTTGATAGCACATTTTGACAGGTATTATATTTCGACAGAACTCAGGAACAGAGATGCATGGAAGGGCAGAACTCAATATACGTTGTGTTTTCCCAGAGGATCAGAAAGAAGGTGAGGACACTTTCGGACCTGAATATATATATATATATATATATATATATATATATATATATATATATATATCAATCATCAAAAACAGCACTCTCCGGTCTTTTTTCCAGTATCTATTGTTTAATGTGTGACGTTTCGGGGGTTTTCCTCTTTCTCAAGCAAAAAAATACATATGCATTTTTTTGTTTGAGAAAGAGGGAACCCCCAAAATGTCACAAATGAAAGAATAGATTCTGGAATAAAGACCGGAGAGTGTCGTTTTTAGTGATTGTTATATATGTGAAATATAAACGTGCACCCCGGCAGCTGCACATATAGATTGTGAAACCTGAGTGTTTGGTTCAGGAACTTTTATATATATATATATATATATATATATATATATATATATATATATATATAAAATTATATATAATATATATATATATAATTTGCTAACATTGCCTGACCTGAGTTATATATGCTAATAAACTTGTATTTTGTTCCTGTCATAACCCATAGAGAAGAATTGCCTGGTATTTCGGCGCTGGACTGTCATTGGGCAGGGTCAGACTGATATGCTACAGGATATTTTTTCTCTGTTAAGGGGCATAGTGTGCTAAAAGAGTATGCACCCTGAGTGGCAATGAAAATGAACAGGCATGGAAGTTATTCTATCATTTGTTCTGTCTCAGCTGAGTGCGTCTCTCTCTCTTTATATATTTATGCAAAGTGTTCTGGGGTCTCCCTAAGAGTAAAAGGGGAAACCAGACGTGTACTCCTTGCACACATGCCCTTAGAGAGGTGCCATTGCACCTCACTAACGAGGCCCACAGAAGGCCGAAACGATCGTCTGGGGTTGTTGTTGCTCTTATTCAGAAAATAATTGCCTAGTATTTTGGTGCTGGACTGTCATTGGGCAGGGTCAGTCTGATATGCTACAGGATATTTTTTTTTCTGTGAAAAGGCATAGTGTGCTAAAAGAGTATGCACCCTGAGTCACACTGAAAATGAACAGGCATGGAAGTTATTTTAGCTTTTGTTCTGTCTCAGCTGAGTGCGGCTCTCTCTCTTTTTATAATTGAGTATTAAAGTGAATGTGCATTTTGATTCTAAAGTGCCCGGTTTTTAAAAATTCGATTAAAAACAGGGGCACTTTAATTCATCAAAATTTACATTTCACTTGTGTTGTGAAAATACTTACCTTTTAATCTTGATAGCCGCTCCAGCTTCCTCCGCCCGTCGCAAAGCCTCTTCCTGGGTCTAAAATGAGGAACCCGACTTCCTCCAATCACAGCGTTGAATCAGAAACTGATTCCCCCGGTGGGGAAGCCGTAATTGAAGGATGACCGATCCATCATTTCTGACGTCAGAAATGGCTTGCGACGACCGGCGGAAGCTAGAGCGACTGTCAAAATTAAAAGGTAAAGTTTTTTTTCACAACAGGAGTTAAATGTAAATTTTGATGAATTAAAGTTCCCTTGTTTTTAATCGAATTTTTAAAAACCGGGCACTTTAGCATCAAAATTTATAGACTGTTCATCTGGATAGATAGGTTATTGTAAAATAATTATCCATTCCTGTTTAATTTGATGATTACATCTCTGGTTATCTAACTTTTCAATCTTGTAATATTTTAAGTTAATTATATAATTATCTCTTAATCATTTTTAAATTATAACTGAAGGAATGTGTGATTTTTTTTAGATATGGTAAATATAATGTGTTTTTTTTTTTCCTAAAGGGGGTGTTCAAACATGAAAGACAGGAGCAATAGTTTTTAAGAACATGTAAATTTTAATTTTCAATTTCTGGAGTTTGCAGTATAATGTAGTTTTTTCGGTTGACTGCTACAAAGGAAGTATCACAATTATCCTCTTTAATTTTTATTTGTTTGTCAAATTTCACCCAGTATTTACTGTGTAGATTTATTCCTAGCCTCTTAAACAGTTACAAGATTAATGTTTGCACATCTCTGTATTTTATCATGACTATATGATAATATAAGACTCACATATATGAGGTGTTCACGGTATCGTATGAGAAGATTACGAAGAATTCCTGCTTCATTGAGATCTCCTAAACGGATCATGTCTTCCACTCCGTGAATTGAGGTTGGATGCATGGGTTTGATATTAGTGGCATTCTGTGGGGATATCCAGTGTTCCTGTAAAATAGAACAATTAGGATTACAGTGGCATTAAATAATATTGATTCAGCCCCTAGCAAATTATATTATACAGAATTTTATGATAGTGCAAGTATGCTATATAGCAGGAACTATCATGCACATAACTCCCTACTACACCCTCTACACCAAAAGAAACAAGTGATATCAATTTTATATTGAATATTTTTAGAAAAATGGTCAGGATTGGATCATAAACTGATTATGTACTAGTCCAATCCATCCGTATTCCCATGCAAAATGTATTAAATGGCTTTTTTTGTGTGAGATTTCAAAACCATTCCAATTCATTTGAAAACTCAGCATTAATTCACGTAATACAAATTTGTCAACTAGAATGGCAACAACAGTGGGGACAATTAGGCAACTGTTGTTCCATTATATCAGAAAATACTTTTCCAACAATTTCTTCTGGGTCTCTGGGCTTTATTTTTATTTCTACAACACTGAACCAATAAAAAGCCAATTTGCTTGTTTTGAGCAACTATTTAACTATTTTCGCAGTCAAAGGGACATAAAACCCAATTTTTTTTCTTTCATAATTCGGACAGAGCAGACAATTTTAAGAAACTTTCTAATGTACTCCTATTATGAATTTGTCTTCGTTCTCCTGCTATCTTTATTTGGAAAAGCAGGAATGTAAGCATAGGATCCAGCCCATTTTTGGTTCAGCACCTGGGTAGCGCTTGCCAATTGGTGGCTAAATGTAGCAAGAGAATGAAGATTTTTTTTTTTAAGAAGGATTAAATTAGAAAGTTAGTTAATTGTAAGCTCTATCTGAATCATAAAAGAAAAAAAAAAAGGGGTTTGTGTCCCTTTTATATTTAGGAGTGTGCTCTATTCGCATATTAAGAAACACAATTTTTTTTCTTTACTTTAAGAAATTCTAAAAAATAATACTGAGCTAACACTTTTAAACCATGAAACTTCTAACCAAATGAATGATCATCTGAATGATAATTTAGCAAGGAGCGTGTTTGAAGTGTTTGGACATTCCATGTCAGTCAACTGATATTAATGGTCAAAATCCTGCATTCAAAAGCGGTAGCAGTCATAGTCAATATTGACTTAAAGGGATACTGATCTCAAATTTTTTCTTACATGTGTATGTATATATGTGTGTATGTGTATATAATGTGTGTGTGTAAATTTGTTTGTGTATGTGTAAATTAAGTTTAATAATAAATGTGTAATGAATCTATCAATATACTTTGTAATTGTATAATACCCCAGTATATATTAAGGGCTAGATTACAAGTGAGGCGCAAACGGTTTAGCGCTAGCATAATCGCCTTTTTACAAGCTATTTTAATTCTGCTGCTACTACAAGTTGAGCGCAATCACGGTAACGCTAGCACAATCTTGATTTGCGTGAGAATCCTTTCCTCAAGCTCAGAGCTGTGGTTAACTTTAAAAATTAAAAAATTGCACAAAAAATACATTACAAAGTACAGTTACACTCATACTAACACTGTCTAATACAAAGTATTAAAAAAAATTGCATAATAAAGCTATAAAGGCTCAAAGATTTGAGGGACAGTCAACACCAGAATTTTTGTTGTTTAAAAAGATAGATAATCCCTTTATTACCCATTCCCCAGTTTAGTATAACCAATACGGTTATAAAAATATACTTTCTCCAACATAGGTGTGTCCGGTCCACGGCGTCATCCTTACTTGTGGGATATTCTCTTCCCCAACAGGAAATGGCAAAGAGCCCAGCAAAGCTGGTCACATGATCCCTCCTAGGCTCCGCCTACCCCAGTCATTCTCTTTGCCGTTGCACCGGCAACATCTCCACGGAGATGGTTAAGAGTTTTTTGGTGTTTAAATGTAGTTTTTATCCTTCAATCAAGTGTTTGTTATTTTAAAATAGTGCTGGTATGTACTATTTACTCTGAAACAGAAAAGAGATGAAGATTTCTGTTTGTAAGAGGAAGATGATTTTAGCAAACGTTACTAAAATCGATTGCTGTTTCCACACAGGACTGTTGAGATGAAGTAACTTCAGTTGGGGGAAACAGTTGGCAGACTTTTCTGCTTGAGGTATGACTGGCCACATTTCTAACAAGACTATGTAATGCTGGAAGGCTGTCATTTCCCCTATGGGGACCGGTAAGCCATTTTCTTAGATTAAGTAAAAGAATAAAGGGCTTTATAAGGGCTTAAAAAACTGGTAGACATTTTTCTGGGCTAAAACGATTACTTTGCTAAGCATATTTGGCAGATTATAACTCTTAATAGTTATTATAATCTTGGGGATTGTTGTAAAAAAACGGCAGGCACTGTATTGGACACCTTTTTCAGATGGGGGCCTTTTCTAGTCATAGGCAGAGCCTCATTTTCGCGCCACTAATGCGCAGTTGTTTTTGGAAAGCAAGGCATGCAGATGCATGTGTGAGGAGCTAAGAACCACTGAAAAAGCTTATAGAAGGCGTCATTTGGTATCGTATTCCCCTCTGGGCTTGGTTGGGTCTCAGCAAAGCAGATACCTGGGACTGTATAGGGGTTAAATGTAAAAACGGCTCCGGTTCCGTTATTTTAAGGGTTAAAGCTTTCAAATTTGGTGTGCAATACTTTTAAGGCTTTAAGACACTGTGGTGAAATTTTGGTGAATTTTGAACAATTCCTTCATGCTTTTTCACATATTCAGTAATAAAGTGTGTTCAGTTTAAAATTTAAAGTGACAGTAACGGTTTTATTTTAAAACGTTTTTTGTGCTTTGTTGACTAGTTTAAGCCTGTTTAACATGTCTGAACCATCAGATAAGCGATGTTCTATATGTATGAAAGCCAAGGTTTCTCCCCATTTAAATATATGTGATGATTGTGACATAGTGTCCAAACAAAGTAGGGACAATGATGCCACAGATAATGATATTGCCCAAGATGATTCCTCAAATGAGGGGAGTAAGCATGATACTGCATCATCCCCTTCTGTGTCTACACCAGTTTTGCCCACACAAGAGGCCCCTAGTACATCTAGTGCGCCAATACTTATTACCATGCAACAATTAACGGCTGTTATGGATAATTCTATTGCAAACATTTTATCCAAAATGCCTACTTATCAGAGAAAGCGCGATTGCTCTGTTTTAAACACTGAAGAGCAAGAGGACGCTGATGATAACTGTTCTGACATACCCTCACACCAATCTGAAGGGGCCAGGAGGGAGGTTTTGTCTGAGGGAGAAATTTCAGATTCAGGAAAAATTTCTCAACAAGCTGAACCTGATGTTGTAACGTTTAAATTTAAATTAGAACATCTCCGCGCACTGCTTAAGGAGGTATTATCTACTCTGGATGATTGTGACAATTTGGTCATTCCAGAGAAATTATGTAAGATGGACAAGTTCCTAGAGGTTCCGGTGCCCCCGATGCTTTTCCTATACCCAAGCGGGTGGCGGACATAGTAAATAAGGAGTGGGAAAGGCCCGGCATACCTTTTGTTCCTCCCCCTATATTTAAGAAATTATTTCCTATAGTCGACCCCAGAAAGGACTTATGGCAGACAGTCCCCAAGGTCGAGGGGGCGGTCTCTACTCTAAACAAACGCACTACTATTCCTATAGAAGATAGTTGTGCTTTCAAAGATCCTATGGATAAAAAATTAGAGGGTTTGCTTAAAAAGATGTTTGTTCAGCAAGGTTACCTTCTACAACCAATTTCATGCATTGTTCCTGTCACTACGGCAGCGTGTTTCTGGTTCGAAGAACTAGAAAAGTCGCTCAATAAAGAATCTTCGTATGAGGAGGTTATGGACAGAGTTCAAGCACTTAAATTGGCTAACTCTTTTATTTTAGATGCCGCTTTGCAATTAGCTAGATTAGCGGCGAAAAATTCAGGGTTTGCTATCGTGGCGCGCAGAGCGCTTTGGCTAAAGTCTTGGTCAGCGGATGTGTCTTCCAAGACAAAATTGCTTAACATCCCTTTCAAGGGTAAAACACTGTTTGGTCCTGATTTGAAAGAGATTATTTCAGACATCACCGGGGGAAAGGGCCACGCCCTTCCTCAGGATAGGTCTTTTAAGGCTCAAAATAAGCCTAATTTTCGTCCCTTTCGCAGAAACGGACCAGCCTCTAATTCTACATCCTCTAAGCAAGAGGGTAATACTTCTCAACCCAAACCAGCCTGGAGACCGATGCAAGGCTGGAACAAGGGTAAGCAGGCCAAGAAGCCTGCCACTGCTACCAAAACAGCATGAAGGGATGGCCCCCGATCCGGGACCGGATCTGGTGGGGGGCAGACTTTCTCTCTTTGCTCAGGCTTGGGCAAGAGATGTTCAGGATCCTTGGGCACTAGTAATAGTTTCTCAAGGTTATCTCCTGGAATTCAAGGAACTACACCCAAGGGGAAGGTTCCACAGGTCTCAATTATCTTCAAACCAAATAAAAAGACAGGCATTCTTACATTGTGTAGAAGACCTGTTAAAGATGGGAGTAATTCATCCAGTTCCAATAGGAGAACAAGGGATGGGGTTTTACTCCAACCTGTTCATAGTTCCCAAAAAAGAGGGAACATTCAGACCAATTTTAGATCTCAAGATCCTAAACAAATTTCTCAGGGTTCCATCGTTCAAAATGGAAACCATTCGAACGATCCTTCCTACCATCCAGGAAGGTCAATTTATGACCACGGTGGATTTAAAGGATGCGTACCTACATATTCCTATCCACAAGGAACATCATCAGTTCCTAAGGTTCGCTTTTCTGGACAAGCATTACCAGTTTGTGGCACTTCCATTCGGATTAGCCACTGCTCCGAGAATTTTCACAAAGGTACTAGGGTCCCTTCTAGCAGTTCTAAGACCAAGGGGCATTGCAGTAGTACCTTACTTGGACGACATCCTGATTCAAGCGTCATCTCTGTCAAAAGCAAAGGCTCATACGGACATCGTCCTAGCCTTTCTCAGATCTCACGGATGGAAAGTGAACAAAGAAAAAAGTTCTCTGTCCCCGTCAACAAGAGTTCCCTTCTTGGGAACAATAATAGATTCCTTAGAAATGAGGATTTTTCTGACAGAGGTCAGAAAATCAAAACTTCTAAGCTCTTGTCAAGTACTTCATTCTGTTCTTCGTCCTTCCATAGCGCAGTGCATGGAAGTAATAGGATTGATGGTTGCAGCAATGGACATAGTTCCTTTTGCACGAATTCATCTAAGACCATTACAACTGTGCATGCTCAAACAGTGGAATGGGGATTATACAGACTTGTCTCCGACGATTCAAGTAGATCTAAAGACCAGAGATTCACTCCGTTGGTGGCTGATCCTGGACAACCTGTCACAGGGAATGAGCTTCCGCAGACCAGAGTGGGTCATTGTCACGACCGACGCCAGTCTGGTGGGCTGGGGTGCGGTCTGGGAACCCCTGAAAGCTCAGGGTCTATGGTCTCGGGAAGAATCTCTTCTCCCGATAAACATTCTGGAACTGAGAGCGATATTCAATGCTCTCAAAGCTTGGCCTCATCTAGCAAGGGCCAGATTCATAAGGTTTCAATCAGACAACATGACGACTGTTGCATATATCAACCATCAGGGGGGAACAAGGAGTTCCCTGGCGATGGAGGAAGTGACCAAGATAATTCAATGGGCGGAGGATCACTCCTGCCACTTGTCTGCAATCCACATCCCAGGAGTGGAAAATTGGGAAGCGGATTTTCTGAGTCGTCAGACATTCCATCCGGGGGAGTGGGAACTCCATCCGGAAATCTTTGCCCAAATAACTCAGTTATGGGGCATTCCAGACATGGATCTGATGGCCTCTCGTCAGAACTTCAAGGTTCCTTGTTACGGGTCCAGATCCAGGGATCCCAAGGTGACTCTCGTAGATGCACTAGTAGCACCTTGGACCTTCAACCTAGCTTATGTATTCCCACCGTTTCCTCTCATTCCCAGGATCAATCAGGAGAGGGCTTCGGTGATCTTGATAGCTCCTGCGTGGCCACGCAGGACTTGGTATGCATACCTGGTGAATATGTCATCGGCTCCACCATGGAAGCTACCTTTGAGACAGGACCTTCTTGTTCAAGGTCCATTCGAACATCCGAATCTGGTTTCCCTCCAACTGACTGCTTGGAGATTGAACGCTTGATTTTATCAAAGCGTGGGTTTTCAGATTCTGTAATAGATACTCTGATTCAGGCTAGAAAGCCTGTAACTAGAAAGATTTATCATAAAATATGGAAAAAATATATCTGTTGGTGTGAATCTAAAGGATTCCCATGGAAAAAGATAAAAATTCCTAAGATTCTATCCTTTCTACAAGAAGGTTTGGAGAAAGGATTATCTGCAAGTTCTCTGAAGGGACAGATCTCTGATTTATCTGTTCTACTTCACAAAAGACTGGCAGCTGTGCCAGACGTTCAAGCGTTTGTTCAGGCTCTGGTTAGAATCAAGCCTGTTTACAGACCTTTGACTCCTCCCTGGAGTCTAAATCTAGTTCTTTCAGTTCTTCAAGGGGTTCCGTTTGAACCCTTACATTCCGTAGATATTAAGTTATTATCTTGGAAAGTTTTGTTTTTGGTTGCAATTTCTTCTGCTAGAAGAGTTTCAGAGTTATCTGCTCTGCAGTGTTCTCCGCCCTATCTGGTGTTCCATGCAGATAAGGTGGTTTTGCGTACTAAGCCTGGTTTTCTTCCGAAAGTGGTTTCCAACAAAAATATTAACCAGGAGATAGTTGTACCTTCTTTGTGTCCGAATCCAGTTTCAAAGAAGGAACGTTTGTTACACAATTTGGACGTAGTCCATGCTCTAAAATTCTATTTAGAGGCTACTAAAGATTTCAGACAAACATCTTCTTTGTTTGTTGTTTATTCTGGTAAAAGGAGAGGTCAAAAAGCAACTTCTACCTCTCTTTCTTTTTGGCTTAAAAGCATTATCCGATTGGCTTATGAGACTGCCGGACGGCAGCCTCCTGAAAGAATCACAGCTCACTCCACTAGAGCTGTGGCTTCCACATGGGCCTTCAAGAACGAGGCTTCTGTTGACCAGATATGTAAGGCAGCGACTTGGTCTTCACTGCACACTTTTGCCAAATTTTACAAATTTGATACTTTTGCTTCTTCGGAGGCTATTTTTGGGAGAAAGGTTTTGCAAGCTGTGGTGCCTTCCATTTAGGTGACCTGATTTGCTCCCTCCCTTCATCCGTGTCCTAAAGCTTTGGTATTGGTTCCCACAAGTAAGGATGACGCCGTGGACCGGACACACCTATGTTGGAGAAAACAGAATTTATGCTTACCTGATAAATTACTTTCTCCAACGGTGTGTCCGGTCCACGGCCCGCCCTGGTTTTTTTAATCAGGTCTGATGAATTATTTTCTCTAACTACAGTCACCACGGTATCATATGGTTTCTCCTATGCATATTTCCTCCTGTACGTCGGTCGAATGACTGGGGTAGGCGGAGCCTAGGAGGGATCATGTGACCAGCTTTGCTGGGCTCTTTGCCATTTCCTGTTGGGGAAGAGAATATCCCACAAGTAAGGATGACGCCGTGGACCGGACACACCGTTGGAGAAAGTAATTTATCAGGTAAGCATAAATTCTGTTTTTTACCTCTGTGATAACCTTCTATCTAAGCCTCTGCAAACTGCCCCCTTATTTCAGTTCTTTTAACCGACTTGCATTTTAGAAAATTAGTGCTTACACCTAGGTAACTTCACGTGCGTGAGCTCAATGTTATCTATATGACATACATGAACTAACACTCTCTAGTGGTGAAAAACTGTCAAAATGCATTCACATAAGAGGCAGCCTTCAAGGTCTAAGAAACTAGCACATGAGCCTATCTAGGTTTAAGTTTCAACTAAGAATACCAAGAGAACAAAGCAAAATTGGTAATAAAGGTAAATTTGAAAGTTGTTTAAAATGGCATGCCCTATTTGAACCATGAAAATTTATTTTGGACTTGACTGTCCCTTTAACTTAGAGATACATACAGATACATGTCTAAACATGTATATGTATGAATGTATATATATATATATATATATATATATATATATATATCTATATATGTATATATGTATTAATGAATTTATATGTGTGTATATGGATTTACAGACATATATACACATATAAATACATTAATATATATGTATACATATTTTTCATATTTTCATGCCGGGTACGCGTATATTAAAGTATGCGATCATGTTTGCGCATATTACAGTATGCGAACGGGTATGCGCATATTACAAAAAACATGTTAAAGAACATTGTAATATGAAATATTCATGATTTCATGTTGGGTTAACGCTATTATTATGGTGTTTTCGCGAGAGAGTAGGTGTTAGGTTCTTTCCAACTTTTTTGCTCCATTGACTTCTATGGGGGACTTTAAGCACGATTTTGGTTACCGCTAGAGCAAAATACGTTTTTTTGCAACTTGTAATACCAGCACATCCCGAAAAGCCCAAAAAGCTTAACGCTAGTGGCGTTTTCGCTAACGAAAAAAAAAAATCCCCCGCCACTTGTAATCTAGTCCTAAAATGGGAATACATATTTAAATGCCATGGTAATTCTGAGTATCATAGTGTGCAGTGACTCTCTAGAATGTAATAATGTTGTAGGCTCTATATATCAGGAGGCAGGTGGACAGTGCACCCTGATATATATTTATATATATATTGCTGCACCTCTCTGCCAATCCCTTCACTGACTTCCTCTTGCCTCCAGAATTAAACACAAAATTCTGACTCTGACATGCAAAGCCCTCAACTGCACTGCTCCCGTCTATATTTCAGACCTTGTCTCCAGATACTCTTCCTTCATTCTGCTCACGACTCCTACTCTCCTCCTCTCTTGTTACCTCCTCACATTCCTGTTTACAGGACTTCTCCAGACTGGCTCCCATCTTGTGGAACTCTCTGCCTCGCTCCACAAGACTCTCCCCTAGTTTTGAAAGCTTCAAGCGCTCCCTAAAGACTCTACTGTTCAAGGATGCATACAACCTACAGTAACCTTTCTTAATACCAGTTCCTCTCCTCCATTGCTATCCACCACTAACCCCCTTAGAATGTAAGCCTAAGAGCCCAACTGTTTGCTGATCACCTTCATAAGAGCTGACCACAACAGTGCAACTCTCGGCAGGACCCTCTACCCATTTGATCCCTATTAATGCTACCTTGTATACCACCTATGTTTATAGCGCTACGGAGTCTGTCTCTACAAACATCTGATAATATATATATATATATATTTACAGTATATCTATAGCTCATTAGCTATGCTTTGGAAGGGGTGCTGTTCATGATGAAGAGGGCCCTGCCACAGACATTGACTTGGGCCCAGTGAGTTCTAATTATGCCTGGTCTGAATTATGAAAGAAAAATTTGGGGAAATGTATAACTTACAGAAAATGCATCACTCATACCCAACAAAAGATAGATAAGTGGGTCATAAGGACAGCTCCCACAGCTGTTAGTTGATAGTGACATGCACCACAGGCATACACATTGTATTATTTGTATATCAATAACATCCATTAACAAAAAAGATAATATATTTTACAAATTATTTTAATGTCCCTTTGCCCAAATGTTTTCATTATAATGATGTTTCATATTTTTTTTTCAAGGATAGTATCTCAAAAATGGCTTTCATAATTATCTAAAAGCAAATGTAATATAAAAACATGATTAAACAGATTACAAATATGGAAATAATGAGACTTACATTGCCTTCATCATCCAGCACCTGGATCTGGCCTGAATCACATAACTTGACCACTGCTCCGACAGGAACTTCAAACTCCCGACCTGTCTTGAGGTCCAGCCAAACATAATCACCCTGAAAAAGCAACAAAGCTTATATTTTACTGCACGAAATCACAGTCGTTAAACACACAAGAAACAAAAAACAAAACAACAAATCAGAGCACTAAAATAGTATAATTTAAAGAGCAGCATTCAGTCATGTTGTTTTTCTTAGTTTCTTTTCTTTGTCTGAGAAAAATGTGAAGTAAAGGCTGATCAACTTTAAACTGGAACTAATACAGCAGTTGTGCACTTCCTACATGAAATGCGTAGGATCTATTGTCTAATGCCATGGGTATGTTTTTTGTACTAAACTCTCAATTAAACTTGGACTTTTAACCTCCTTTTTAGGGAATCTGCTAAAATCTTTCCTTTTTGTGTATAATGATACTGCTGTAATAGCTAAAAGATAAATTGTAACAGCATTAGTTTCTTTACTTTTCAACAACCCCCCCCCCCCCACACACACATATTAACACATCTAAATGTTGTTTCTTCATATGGATGATATAATTATTTTTACTTCAATATCATTTTAAGCAATATTTCATGGTATAATGTTTCCTTCTGAATGGTGCAATTGTAAGTTAAATCATATTCATATATATCTATTCAAATAATTGGAGGGGGCTGGGCCAATCTTCAAAAACTTCCAGGGCCTGTTTGATTTCATGGTCCAGCCCTGCTGTACTGAGTTGGTCAGCATATATGTGTGTGTCTTCATCACTCTTAATTGACCCATTTTATTGATAATAATCGATTATTAAAATAGTTGTCAATGAATCTCATAATCGATTAGTTGGTTTGCAATTATTATTATTATTATTATTATCGGTTATTTTTAGAGCGCCAACAGATTCCGCAGCGCTATTAACAAATGCAGAGTACAAAAAAAACCAGTTATAGGGATCAAATAGGGTAGAGGGCCCTGCTAAGAGTTGCACTGTTGTAGTCAGCTCTTGAGAAGGTGATCAACAAACAGCTGGACTCTTAAGCTTACATGCTAAGGGGGTTCAGGGGATAGCAATGGAGGAGAGGAACTGGAATAAAGAAAGGTTAGCGTAGGTTGTATTCATCCCTGAACAGTAGAGTCTTTAGGGAGCACTTGAAGCTTATAAAACTAGAAGAGAGTCTTGTGGAGCGAGGCAGAGAGTTCCACAAGATGGGAGCCAGTCTGGAGAAGTCCTGTAAACGGGAGTGTGATGAGGTGACAAGAGAGGAGGAGAGTAGGAGGCCGTGAGCAGAGCGAAGGGGACGGGAGGGAGAGTATCTGGAAACAAGGTCTGAGATATAGGGGGGAGCAGAGCAGTTGAGGGCTTTTTATGTCAGAGTGAGAATTTTGTGCATTTTGCAATTAGTTGGTCTGTGCACAGCACCAACTGCTTCACTCCAATGAGCTCCTGCACATGGTATTTTGTATTATGGTTATGTCCTTAGCCTGAAGGAGGTCTACAGACGTTTACTTTTCACTTTTTCCTGACAATATAAATTTATTTTAAAATTTACAACTACTCCTGACTTATGTGCAACCCAGAAATAATAGGAGTCATCATTTGGATTGTATATATTAAATCAGGTGATTTGGGACTGTGCTTTGCATAATATAGTGCCAAGCTTGTTATTTATACCTAGCCCTAGATTGATGGGAGATATTTGAATTGATGTCACTATTACCTGTTTGCACCATTATTGCTGATAAAGTGTACTTTATAGATAAATGTGTAAGGCTTTGTCATGTTATTGATATATAGTCCTTAGCACTTTTGACTTTTTATATTTATAATATAAATTATATAATTAATTGTAATATGTACCAAATTCAACCACTGTTAGTATATATATCTGTTATTTTAAAAGCAGACTAGATATATTTTCCCCTAACCTTATAGCTGGAAATTTACCATTGCATATAGATATTCAAGATATGTTTATGTTAGAATGAAGTCCAGGCTTACTTTAAGAGGCTCCTTGCATTGGTTGAGAGTTAACAAAGATAAATAGTGAGCAGATTCAGTTCTTGAGAGCTGTGTGTAAACACTAGGTAAGATATGAATTCCCCAAATTAAAGGGACACTCAAGTCAAAATTAAACTGTCATGATTCAGATAGAGCAGCAATTGCAAACAACTTTACAATTTATTTCCATTAACAAAATGTGCACAGTCTTTTTATATTTAGATTTTTTGAGTCACCAGCTCCTACTGAGCATGTGCAAGAATTCTCATCATACAGGAGGAGTGGAAATAGACATAACTTTGAAATTTGTCAGAAAAAAACTACTGCTGATTTAAAGTTCAACCTAAGTGCTATTGTATTGTCTTGTTATCATGCATTTGTTCATTGTGCAAATCTACTGTATTTACTGGTCCTTTAAAACTAAAACTTAAAGAAAAAGTAACATCTATTATGGGGAGGAGGAACAGCTGTCTTGTAAATTTGGTCAGGGGGAGGCCAACCACCTAAGACTTTGAAAACCCTGTTTTAGAGTAAAAGGTGTTTAGCGTATTTTGATACAATTTTGCTATCTTTTAGTTTACGAGAAAAAATAGCAAGATTTGCAGTGGTAAATGTTTAGAGAAAACACAAGAAAATCTCAGCTACACCCCATGGGCTGTACCTGTTTAGCCCACTAGGAGGCAGGACAAATAATTTTACAATAAGAAAAAACATAATTCATTCTTACCTGATAAATGTCCTTCTTTCTTGACACGGTGAGTCCACGGATCATCTTAATTACTGTTGGGAATATTACTCCTAACCAGCAGGAGGAGGCAAATAGCACCACAGCAAAAGCTGTTAAATACCACTCCCCCTACCCACAATCCCCAGTCATTCGACCAAAGGGAAAGGAAAACGGAAGTAATCAAAGGTGCATAGGTGCCTGAAGTTTATAGAAAAGCAAACTGTCTGAAAAACAGGGCGGGCTTTGGACTCACAGTGTCAAGAAATAAATACATTTATCAGGTAAGAATAAATTATGTTTTCTTTCTAATGAAACGGTGAGTCCACGGTTCATCTTAATTACTGTTGGGAACCAATACCCAAGCTAGAGGACAGAGATGACAAGGGAGGGACAAGACAGTTAACCTAAACAGAAGGCACCACTGCTTGAAGAACCTTTCTCCCAAAAGAAGCCTCTGCTGAAGCAAAATTATCACATTTAGAAAATTTGGAAAAAGTATGCAAAGATGACCAAGTCGCAGCCTTGCAAAGCTGATCTACAGAAGCTCCATTTTTGAAAGCCCAAGAAGATGAAACAGCCCTCGTGGAATGAGCCGTGATTCTCTCAGGAGGCTGCTGACGAGCAGTCTCATATGCCAAGCAAATGACACTCCTCAACCAACAAGAAAGAGAAGTAGCCGTAGCTTTCTTACCCTTACGCTTCCCAGAAAAGACAACAAATAAAGAAGAAGACTGGCAAAAATCCATAGTCGCCTGCAAATAATATTTCAATGCACGAACCACATCCAGGTTTTGCAAAAAACACTCCTTATGAGAAGAAGGATTAGGGCACAAAGAAGGAACAACAATCTCTTGATTAATATTCTTATCAGAAACAACCTTGGGAAGAAAACCCAAGGCAGTATGCAGAACTACCTTATCAGAATGATAAATAGGAAAAGATGATTTATACTGTAAGGCTGAAAGCTCCGAAACTCTTCGAGCCGAAGAAATAGCCACCAGAAACAAAACCTTCCAAGACAACATCTTAATATCCAAAGAATGCATAGGTTCAAACGGAGCCTGTTGAAGGACTTTAAGAACCAAATTAAGACTCCAAGGTAGAGTAGTAGACTTAAACACAGGCCGAATTCTAACCAAGGCCTGAGAAAAAGAATGAACATCTGGCACATCCGCCAGGCACTTGTGCAATAAAATAGATAAAGCAGAAATTTGACCCTTCAGGGTACTAGCAGATAAGCCTTTCTCCAAACCCTCCTGGAGAAAAGACAAAAGCCTAGGAATCCTAACTCTACTCCACGAGTAGCCTTTGGATTCACACCAATACAAATATTTACGCCAAATCTTATAACAAATCTTCCTAGTCACAGGCTTACGAGCCTGAATCATAGTCTCAATGACTGACTCAGAAAAACCATGCTTAGAAAGAATCATGCGTTCAATCTCCAAGTAGTCAGCTTCAGAGAAATGAGATTTGGATGAAGGAAGGGATGCTGCAGAAGCAGGTCCTTCCTTAATGGAAGGGAAGACATCTCCACCAGATTTGCAAACCAGATTCTGCGAGGCCATGCCAGAGCAATGAGAATCACTGATGCCCTCTCTTGTTTGATCCGAGCAATGACCCGAGGAAGAAGAGCAAATGGAGGGAACACATATGCCAGACTGAAAGTCACAGGAACTGCCAGAGCATCTATCAGAACAGCCTGAGGATCCTTTAGCCTCGACCTGTACCTCGGGAGCTTGACATTCTGATGAGATGCCATGAGATCCAACTCTGGCTGCCCCCAACTGAGAATCAAGCTGGAAAATATCTTTGGATGAATTTCCCCCTCCCCCGGATGAAAAGTCTGTCTGCTCAGAAAATCCGCTTCCCAATTTTCCACCCCCGGAATATGGATAGCAGGCAGACAACAGTTGTGAATCTCTGCCCACTGAATAATCTTGGCTATCTCTGTCATGACCAAGGAACTATGAGTTCCTCCCTGATGATTGATGTTGTCCGACTGAAACCTGAGAAACTGGGTTGAAGCTAGCTTAGGCCAGGCTAGAAGAGCATTGAAAATTGCTCTCAGATTCAAAACATTTATTGGAAGATCCGACTCCTACCGAGTCCATAGACCCTTAGCCCTTAATGAACCCCAGACAGCACCCCAGACCAGCAAACTGGCATCCGTGGTTACAATCACCCAGGAAGGCCTGCGAAAGCAAGTTCCCTGAGAGAGAAGATCCTGAGACAACCACCATGGAAAAGAATCACTGGACATCTGATCTAGAACAATCTTTGGAGATAGATCTGCATAATCCCCTTTCCACTGCCTGAGCAAGCATAACTGCAGAGGTCTGAGATGGAACCGAGCAAATGGAATGATGTCCATGACTGAAACCATCAGACCAATAACCTCCATGCACTGAGCCACTGATGGCCGAGGAAGGGACTGAAGAGCAAGACACGTATTGAAAACCTTTGACTTTCTTGCTTCTGTCAGAGAAATTTTCATCTCTAGAGAATCTATAATAGTCCCAAAAATACCACTCTTGTAGCCGGAATTAAGGAACTTTTTTCCGTGGGAGCGCAGAAACGACAACAACAACTCCATGTGCGAGTTTGCTAGTTGAAAAGATGGAGCTTGAACTAGAATGTCGTCCAGATAAGGAGCCACTGCAACACCTCTCAATCAAAGCACCGCCAACAATGCTCCCAGGACCTTTGAAAAAATTCTGGGAGCTGTTGCCAGACCAAAAGGAAGAGCTACAAACTGAAATGTTTGTCTAGAAATGCAAATCTTAGGAACCTGTGATGATCCCTGTTAATGGGAATATGCAGATACGCATCCTTTAGATCCACCGTGGTCATGAACTGACCCTCCTGAACCAAAGGAAGAATGGAACGAATAGTTTCCGTCTTGAAAGATGGAGCCCTGAGAAACTTGTTTACATTCTTGAGATCTAAAATAAGAGTTTGTAATAAAAACCCAGACCTTGTTCCTGAACCGGAACAGGAACTATCACACCCATGTCGGAAAGATTCTGAACACAAGGTAAGAACGCCTCCATTTTATCTGGTTTACAGATAACCTGAAGAGAAGAAACCTGCCTCTGGGAGGAAAAATCTTGAACTCCAATTTGTAACCCTGGGACACGATATCTACCACCCAGGGATCCTGAACATCTCGAACCCAAGCTTGAGCGAAGAAATGGATCTTGTGGGAGGCAGACCCTTCATGCTGATTTTGAGTCAGCAACAGGCTTCCTGGACTGCTTCCCCTTATTACAAGACTGTTTTAACTTCCAAGATTGCTTGGGCTGTTCCTGCTTGGAGGAAGAAGAGGAAGATTTACCAGAGAAGTTACAAAAAAAAAAAAAATTACTTTGCCAACCCTTTCTTTTATCCTGGGGAAAAGAATGCCCCTTCCCTCCCGTAATATCAGAAATAATCTCAGCCAAACCTGTCCCCTTGTAAGGAATAGACAAAAGCTTAGACTTAGAGGACACATCCACAGACCAGGATTTTAACCATAAAGCTCTGCGAGCTAAAATGGCAAAACCAGAAGTTTTAACTCCCAACTTGATGACCAGTAGGGAAGCATCTGCAATAAAGGAATTAGCCAGCTTCAAAGCCTTGATTCTATCTTGAATTTCTTCAAGAGGAGTATCTTGCTGAATAGAATCAGGCAATGCATCAACAATGCATCAAACCAATATGCCGCCGCACTAGTAACCGTAGCAATACATGCAGCTGGTTGCCATTGATACCCCTGATGAACATAAATCCTTTTAAGCAAAGCTTGCAACCTCTTATCCATAGGCTCTTTAAAGGAACAGCTGTCCTCAATAGGAATAGTGGTCCTCTTGGTCAGAGTGGAAACTGCTCCCTCCACCTTAGGAACCATCTGCCAAGACTCCTTAATAGAATCAGCAATAGGAAACATCTTCCTAAAAATTGGAGAAGTGGAAAAAGGAATCCCAGGCTTCTCCCATTCTTGTGCAATAATATCTGAAATATGATCTGGTATAGGAAAAACTTCCACCGAGGAAGGGACATCAAAAAACATAATTTATGTAAGAACTTACCTGATAAATTCATTTCTTTCATATTAGCAAGAGTCCATGAGCTAGTGACGTATGGGATATACATTCCTACCAGGAGGGGCAAAGTTTCCCAAACCTCAAAATGCCTATAAATACACCCCTCACCACACCCACAATTCAGTTTAACGAATAGCCAAGAAGTGGGGTGATAAAAAAGTGCGAAAGCATATAAAATAAGGAATTGGAATAATTGTGCTTTATACAAAATCATAACCACCACAAAAAAAGGGCGGGCCTCATGGACTCTTGCTAATATGAAAGAAATGAATTTATCAGGTAAGTTCTTACATAAATTATGTTTTCTTTCATGTAATTAGCAAGAGTCCATGAGCTAGTGACGTATGGGATAATGACTACCCAAGATGTGGATCTTTCCACACAAGAGTCACTAGAGAGGGAGGGATAAAATAAAGACAGCCAATTCCTGCTGAAAATAATCCACACCCAAAATAAAGTTTAACGAAAAACATAAGCAGAAGATTCAAACTGAAACCGCTGCCTGAAGTACTTTTCTACCAAAAACTGCTTCAGAAGAAGAAAATACATCAAAATGGTAGAATTTAGTAAAAGTATGCAAAGAGGACCAAGTTGCTGCTTTGCAGATCTGGTCAACCGAAGCTTCATTCCTAAACGCCCAGGAAGTAGAAACTGACCTAGTAGAATGAGCTGTAATTCTCTGAGGCAGAGTTTTACCCGACTCAACATAGGCAAGATGAATTAAAGATTTCAACCAAGATGCCAAAGAAATGGCAGATGCTTTCTGGCCTTTTCTAGAACCGGAAAAGATAACAAATAGACTAGAAGTCTTACGAAAAGATTTCGTAGCTTCAACATAATATTTCAAAGCTCTAACAACATCCAAAGAATGCAACGATTTCTCCTTAGAATTCTTAGGATTAGGACATAATGAAGGAACCACAATTTCTCTACTAATGTTGTTGGAATTCACAACTTTAGGTAAAAATTCAAAAGAAGTTCGCAACACTGCCTTATCCTGATGAAAAATCAGAAAAGGAGACTCACAAGAAAGAGCAGATAATTCAGAAACTCTTCTGGCAGAAGAGATGGCCAAAAGGAACAAAACTTTCCAAGAAAGTAATTTAATGTCCAATGAATGCATAGGTTCAAACGGAGGAGCTTGAAGAGCTCCCAGAACCAAATTCAAACTCCAAGGAGGAGAAATTGACTTAATGACAGGTTTTATACGAACCAAAGCTTGTACAAAACAATGAATATCAGGAAGAATAGCAATCTTTCTGTGAAAAAGAACAGAAAGAGCAGAGATTTGTCCTTTCAAAGAACTTGCGGACAAACCCTTATCTAAACCATCCTGAAGGAACTGTAAAATTCTTGGTATTCTAAAAGAATGCCAGGAAAAATGATGAGAAAGACACCAAGAAATATAAGTCTTCCAGACTCTATAATATATCTCTCGAGATACAGATTTACGAGCCTGTAACATAGTATTAATCACAGAGTCAGAGAAACCTCTTTGACCAAGAATCAAGCGTTCAATCTCCATACCTTTAAATTTAAGGATTTCAGATCCTGATGGAAAAAAGGACCTTGTGACAGAAGGTCTGGTCTTAACGGAAGAGTCCACGGTTGGCAAGAGGCCATCCGGACAAGATCCGCATACCAAAACCTGTGAGGCCATGCCGGAGCTACCAGCAGAACAAACGAGCATTCCTTCAGAATCTTGGAGATTACTCTTGGAAGAAGAACTAGAGGCGGAAAGATATAGGCAGGATGATACTTCCAAGGAAGTGATAATGCATCCACTGCCTCCGCCTGAGGATCCCGGGATCTGGACAGATACCTGGGAAGTTTCTTGTTTAGATGGGACGCCATCAGATCTATTTCTGGAAGTTCCCACATTTGAACAATCTGAAGAAATACCTCTGGGTGAAGAGACCATTCGCCCGGATGCAACGTTTGGCGACTGAGATAATCCGCTTTCCAATTGTCTACACCTGGGATATGAACCGCAGAGATTAGACAGGAGCTGGATTCCGCCCAAACCAAAATTCGAGATACTTCTTTCATAGCCAGAGGACTGTGAGTCCCTCCTTGATGATTGATGTATGCCACAGTTGTGACATTGTCTGTCTGAAAACAAATGAACGATTCTCTCTTCAGAAGAGGCCAAAACTGAAGAGCTCTGAAAATTGCATGGAGTTCCAAAATATTGATCGGTAATCTCACCTCCTGAGATTCCCAAACTCCTTGTGCCGTCAGAGATCCCCACACAGCTCCCCAACCTGTGAGACTTGCATCTGTTGAAATTACAGTCCAGGTCGGAAGCACAAAAGAAGCCCCCTGAATTAAACGATGGTGATCTGTCCACCATGTTAGAGAGTGTCGAACAATCGGTTTTAAAGATATTAATTGAGATATCTTCGTGTAATCCTTGCACCATTGCTTCAGCATACAGAGCTGAAGAGGTCGCATGTGAAAACGAGCAAAGGGGATCGTGTCCGATGCAGCAGTCATAAGACCTAGAATTTCCATGCATAAGGCTACCGAAGGGAATGATTGTGACTGAAGGTTTCGACAAGCTGTAATCAACTTTAGACGTCTCTTGTCTGTTAAAGACAGAGTCATGGAGACTGAATCCATCTGGAAACCCAGAAAGGTTACCCTTGTCTGAGGAATCAAAGAACTTTTTGGTAAATTGATCCTCCAACCATGATCTTGAAGAAACAACACAAGTCGATTCGTATGAGATTCTGCTAAATGTAAAGACTGAGCAAGTACCAAGATATCGTCCAAATAAGGAAATACCACAATACCCTGTTCTCTGATTACAGACAGCAGGGCACCGAGAACCTTTGTAAAAATTCTTGGAGCTGTAGCTAGGCCAAATGGCAGAGCCACAAACTGGTAATTCTTGTCCAGAAACGAGAATCTCAGGAACTGATAATAATCTGGATGAATCGGAATATGCAGATATGCATCCTGTAAATCTATTGTGGACATATAATTCCCTTGCTGAACAAAAGGTAAGATAGTCCTTACAGTTACCATCTTGAACGTTGGTATCCTTACATAACGAT
This sequence comes from Bombina bombina, assembly GCF_027579735.1. Lineage (NCBI taxonomy): Eukaryota > Metazoa > Chordata > Amphibia > Anura > Bombinatoridae > Bombina > Bombina bombina. The sequence goes on from NC_069501.1 coordinate 1,220,318,545, forward strand.
TCAATATTTTTAGATCCAGAACTGGTCTGAAAGAATTCTCCTTCTTTGGTACAATGAAGAGATTTGAATAAAACCCCATCCCCTGTTCCGGAACTGGAACTGGCATAATTACTCCAGTCAACTCTAGATCTGAAACACATTTCAGAAATGCTTGAGCTTTTACTGGATTTACTGGGACACGGGAAAGAAAAAATCTCTTTGCAGGAGGTCTCAACTTGAAACCAATTCTGTATCCTTCTGAAACAATGCTCTGAATCCAAAGATTGTGAACAGAATTGATCCAAATTTCCTTGAAAAAACGTAACCTGCCCCCTACCAGCTGAGCTGGAATGAGGGCCGCACCTTCATGTGGACTTAGAAGCAGGCTTTGCCTTTCTAGCTGGCTTGGATTTATTCCAGACTGGAGATGGTCTCCAAACTGAAACTGCTCCTGAGGATGAAGGATCAGGCTTTTGTTCTTTGTTGAAACGAAAGGAACGAAAACGATTATTAGCCCTGTTTTTACCTTTAGATTTTTTATCCTGTGGTAAAAAAGTTCCTTTCCCACCAGTAACAGTTGAAATAATGGAATCCAACTGAGAACCAAATAATTTGTTACCCTGGAAAGAAATGGAAAGTAAAGTTGATTTAGAAGCCATATCAGCATTCCAAGTTTTAAGCCATAAAGCTCTTCTAGCTAAAATAGCTAGAGACATAAACCTGACATCAACTCTGATAATATCAAAAATGGCATCACAGATAAAATTATTAGCATGCTGAAGAAGAATAATAATATCATGAGAATCACGATGTGTTACTTGTTGCGCTAAAGTTTCCAACCAAAAAGTTGAAGCTGCAGCAACATCAGCCAAAGATATAGCAGGTCTAAGAAGATTACCTGAACACAGATAAGCTTTTCTTAGAAAGGACTCAATTTTCCTATCTAGAGGATCCTTAAACGAAGTACCATCTGACGTAGGAATAGTAGTACGTTTAGCAAGGGTAGAAATAGCCCCATCAACTTTAGGGATCTTGTCCCAAAATTCTAATCTGTCAGACGGCACAGGATATAATTGCTTAAAACGTTTAGAAGGAGTAAATGAATTACCCAAATTATCCCATTCTTTGGAAATTACTGCAGAAATAGCATTAGGAACAGGAAAAACTTCTGGAATAACCACAGGAGCTTTAAATACCTTATCTAAACGTTTAGAATTAGTATCAAGAGGACCAGAATCCTCTATTTCTAAAGCAATTAGTACTTCTTTAAGTAAAGAACGAATAAATTCCATTTTAAATAAATATGAAGATTTATCAGCATCAACCTCTGAGACAGAATCCTCTGAACCAGAGGAATCATCAGAATCAGAATGATGATGTTCATTTAAAAATTCATCTGTAGGGAGAGAAGTTTTAAAAGATTTTTTACGTTTACTAGAAGGAGAAATAACAGACATAGCCTTCTTTATGGATTCAGAAACAAAATCTCTTATATTATCAGGAACATTCTGCACCTTAGATGTTGAAGGAACTGCAACAGGCAATGGTACTTTACTAAAGGAAATATTATCTGCTTTAACAAGTTTGTCATGACAATCAATACAAACAACAGCTGGAGGAATAGCTACCAAAAGTTTACAGCAGATACACTTAGCTTTGGTAGATTCAGCACTTGACAGCGATTTTCCTGTAGTATCTTCTGACTCAGATGCAACGTGAGACATCTTGCAATATGTAAGAGAAAAAACAACATATATATAAAGCAAAATTGATCAAATTCCTTAAATGACAGTTTCAGGAATGGGAAAAAATGCCAAAGAACAAGCTTCTAGCAACCAGAAGCAATAAAAAATGAGACTTAAATAATGTGGAGACAAAAGTGACGCCCATATTTTTTCGCGCCAAATAAGACGCCCACATTATTTGGCGCCTAAATGCTTTTTGGCGCCAAAAATGACGCCACATCCGGAACGCCGACATTTTTGGCGCAAAATAACGTCAAAAAAATGACGCAACTTCCGGCGACACGTATGACGCCGGAAACGGAAATAGAATTTAGTCCGCGCCAAGAATGACGCAATAAAATGAAGCATTTTCAGCCCCCGCGAGCCTAACAGCCCACAGGGAAAAAGTCAAATTTTAAGGTAAGAAAAATGTTAAATTAAAATGCATTATCCCAAATATGAAACTGACTGTCTGAAAATAAGGAAAGTTGAACATTCTGAGTCAAGGCAAATAAATGTTTGAATACATATATTTAGAACTTTATAAACAAAGTGCCCAACCATAGCTAGGAGTGTCACAGAAAATAAGACTTACTTACCCCAGGACACTCATCTACATATAGCAGATAGCCAAACCAGTACTGAAACGAGAATCAGCAGAGGTAATGGTATATATAAGAGTATATCGTCGATCTGAAAAGGGAGGTAAGAGATGAATCTCTACGACCGATAACAGAGAACCTATGAAATAGACCCCTTAGAAGGAGATCACTGCATTCAAATAGGCAATACTCTCCTCACATCCCTCTGACATTCACTGCACGCTGAGAGGAAAACCGGGCTCCAACTTGCTGCGGAGCGCATATCAACGTAGAATCTAGCACAAACTTACTTCACCACCTCCATAGGAGGCAAAGTTTGTAAAACTGAATTGTGGGTGTGGTGAGGGGTGTATTTATAGGCATTTTGAGGTTTGGGAAACTTTGCCCCTCCTGGTAGGAATGTATATCCCATACGTCACTAGCTCATGGACTCTTGCTAATTACATGAAAGAAAACTTATTAAGTTTACTAGATTTCTTAGGAATAACCATGACTGATGCCTCATAGTCATCCAAGGTAGCCAAAACCTCCTTGAGTAACTAACGGAGATCGTCCAGCTTAAACCTAAAGGAAAAAACCTAAGGTTCAGAAGAAGGATTTACAGAATCCGAGATCTCACCCTCAGATGCTACTGAAGTATCTTCCTCCTCAGACTTATGAGAAGAAACACTAGACACAATTGCAACAGAATCAGAAACCTTATACTTCCTCTTGCTCTTACCCTGTAACATAGGAAAAGCAGACAAAGCCTCAGATACTGCAGAGGATATATGGATAGCCATATCCTGCAAGGAAAAAACAACCTGAGACGAAACACAGGGCACTGCAGAAGATTGGGACGTATGAGTAGAAAGCTGCGGATTAGCCTGAACAGGAGACTCCTGAACAACATCCGCCCTAGACAGTGAAGGTTTAGAATCAAAAAGTCTATCCTTGTAAAGTTGTAATGTAATGTTCTCTCAATACAAGAGGAACAAAAAGGGATAGGAGGCTCAACATTAGTATTTAAACATAGAGAACAAGCAGCAGCTTGCAGGGCCTCTTGGTCCATCTTATTCAAATCAGAATTTTTAAAAAACATTACTGACCCTTTAAATTTTAAACAGACTTTTTTTTAAACTAGAAAATGCTTAAATAAACTGCACAATAAATCTTGCAGCAACAATTTTTCACAAAATGAATGCAAAAAGAGACACAAACGTTATAGTCCCTGAAATTCAGACAGAGAGACCCACTTATCAAGCTCTGAATGGAGCTTGAGGGCCCGTGTTTCTGGCGAGCCTGCTCTGAGCAGGCAGACAGAGATCACAACAATTCAACCCGATCGAGTACGATCAGGTTGATTAACACCCTCCTGCTCACGGCTGATTGACCACGAATCTGCAGGGGGCGGCGTTGCACCAGCAGCTGGTGCAATGCTGAATACAGAGAGCGTATTGCTCTCCGCATTCAGCGAGGTCTGTCGGACCTGATCCGCACTGTCAGATCAGGTCGGACAGACCTTTGATAAATAGGCCTCAGAAACTTTAATGTAAACAGAGCAACAGCAAAAAAAACAACAGGCAACCTCTACACCTCAGCAAGCTCTGCTGAGATGCCTACATGACCTCCTTGCTGGCGGAAACAAAGTCAGAAAATGATACGGACCCCCCTACAGCCGCACCGGAGAGAATGCGGAACCACCTCTGAGGAGCTATGCAACAGAGCTGCAACATCCAGGAACAACAGGAAACACCTAAAAGGGCGCCAAAAACGCCCTTGCTATCTCAGATAACCCCGCCTATTGTGGGCGTGGCTTAAAAACCACCCGGTAGCCATTAATACACAAACAAAAAACATGTACACCAAAGTGAAAACATAATAAACTGAGCCAAACATCCCCAATGCCTGCAAAACTGCCATACAATAAACCGTTAACCTAGAAGGCTGATTGTATATTTAGACAGAATTAACTGTCAAAGTGCCAAATTCTCCTATATCAAAACAGGGAAAGAAATAGGCACTTACCTCAAAAATCTGTCCGGCAGCAGGACAGCTCACTTGGTATGAGAGGGGCTTCCTACCTCACATGGACCTGTGGGAAAAAAAGAAAAGGCTGAGTAAACTTAGTCAAACTTTCAACCAAGGGCAGCATGACATTACTTTGGAAGCCCAGTGGGGATTATACCCCACAAGTTCCCAAATGCTTAAAAGTCACCACTTGCTGTACTGAAGAGACTGACATGGACTACGGCTAAACCCCAAAGAAAACCTGAGCAGACTTACTCTGCTTAAAAAATAACAAACTCTTGATTGAAGAATCAGACACCTAACTTTACCCCTCCTTGCAACTGATACAAGCAAAGAGCTTTTGCTGTGGTGCCCTTTGCCTACTCCTGCTGGTCAGGAGTGATATTCCCATCAGTAATTAAGATGATCCGTGAACTCACCGTGTCATTAGAAAGAAATAATACATACAGAGTTTTTTTTAATTATTTTATTGAGGCATTTGACAATGCAAGCAGCCTTTGAAAAATCAGACATACATGGTAAGAGTTATGCAGCTATAGGGCTAGAACAACACACCAATTTAAGCAGCGTTTCTAAATGCCAGACTAGATTTTAAAAATAGAAATAATGATAAAATATACGTTCTGTAATGACAATAAATATAAAAATTCATACCAACAAATAATCGGCTAGATTACGAGTTTTGCGTTATGAGGGGTGCAGTGCTAACTTGCACGTTATTGTCACCGCTCACTTACCTACAGCGCTGGTATTACAGGTTTTCCTAAACCCGGCGTTATCAGGCAAGAAGTGAGCGTAGAGCAAAATTGTGTTCCATACCGCACTCCAATACCAGCGCTGCTTAAGTCAGTGGTGAGCTGGTTATACGTGCTCGTGCACGATTTCCCCATAGACATCAATGTGGAAAGCCGGCTGAAAAAAGCCTAACATCTGCAAAAAAGCAGCGTAAAGCTACGTAACGCAACCCCATTGATTCCTATGGGGAAACTAAATTTATGTTTACACCTAACACCTTAACATGAACCCCTAATCTTACACTTATTAACCCCTAATCTGCCGCCCCTGACATCGCTGACACCTACATTATATTTATTAACCCCTAATCTGCCGCTCCGGACATCGCCGACACCTATATTATACTTATTAACCCCTAATCTGCTGCCCCCAACATCGCCGACACCTACATTATATTTATTAACCCCTAATCTCCTGCCCCCAATGTCGGCGCAACCTACCTACACTTATTAACCCCTAATCTGCGGCCCTCAACGTCGCCGCCACTATAATAAACATATTAACGCCTAAAACGCTGCATTCCCGCATCAAACATTAGTTAAATATTATTAACCCTTAATTTGCCACCTCTAACATCGCCGCCACCTACAAACATTTATTAACCCTTAATCTGCCACCCCCAACGTCGCCGCCACTATGCTAAATTTATTAACCCCTAAACCTAACTCTAACCCTAACACCCCCTAACTTAAATATAATTAAAATAAATCTAAATAAAAATTACTATCATTACCTAAATAATTGCTATGTAAAACTAAATACTTACCTATAAAATAAACCCTAAGCTAGCTACAATATAACTAATAGTTACATTGTAACTATCTTAGGGTTTATTTTTATTTTACAGGCAAGTTTGTATTTATTTTAACTAGGTAGAATAGTTATTAAATAGTTATTAACTATTTACTAGCTACCTAGCTAAAATAAATACTAATTTACCTGTAAAATAAAACCTAACCTGAGTTACACTAACACCTAACATTACACAATTAAATAAATTACATAAATTAAATACAATTACCTAAATAACAAACAAAAAAAACACTAATTTACACACAAAAAAAAATAATTATCAGATATTTAAACTAATTACACCTAATCTAATAGCCCTATCAAAATAAAAAATCCCCCCCCAAAAAAAAAAAAAAAACCTCTAGCATAAACTAAACTACCAATAGCCCTTAAAAGGGTGAGGGTGAGTTTAAAACATAAGTTCCAAAATCCTTCCTTTAATACACAGGCGCAGACTTTTTCAACAGGCGATGTTTGGATGAAACTGTGTGATACCAAAAGGGGGTTTAAATTTGCCAGGTTCTATGGAATCCCGTCCCATGCCTTGATTGACAGTCTCAGTTTAACCGGCATAATATATATTATATATATCGCAACTACTAATAGTAATAGATACATTTAACAAATGATACAAATATATGAAAAATAACATGTTCAAACTCTGTGGCTCAGTTTTCTGTGATATGAATATTATTAGAGATCACTATAAAAACCAGGAGGGGTTGGAGTTTTAAGGCGACTTTTTCATTGTTATCTTGTAAGTGCAATTGTGTTTGTCCTAAGTGTGTGTTTAATAAACTGATGCTGTGAGTCGCGGTTACGCCTGTCCCCTTTTTGTTTCTTATAGATATAGGGCTAGATTACAAGTGGAGCGCTTATTTATCACGTGCCCGTAAACAGGTGCACGATAAATAATCAGCCATTACAAGTGGCTGGTTAATACTACCACAAGCTCACGGTAGCAATTAATCCTCCGAAAATTAACCAACGGTCAGACCTTTGATTAATTTAAAAATTTTCCCCCAATTGCCCCCAAAATAAAGTGTGAGGTTCTTTTTGTATAAAAATTAATTGTAGCATCTTTATTTTATTTAAAAAAAAACTGCATGTTAGAAAAAAAACAGAACTTTACATTGTGGTCTATGGGGACTATACTGTATAACAGTGTAAATTTGCTGTCCCCTCAACACACAGCCATTAATGTCTAAACCATTGGCAACAAAAGTGAGTACTCCCCTAAGTGGAAATGTCCAAATTGGGCCCAAAGTGTCAAAATTTTGTGTGGCCACCATTATTTTCCAGCACTGCCTTAACTCTCTTGGGCATGGAGTTTACCAGAGCTTCACAGGTTGCCACTGGAGTCCTCTTTCACTCCTCCATGATGACATCACGGAGCTGGTGGATGTTAGAGACCTTGCGCTATCCCACCTTCCGTTTGAGGATGCCCCACAGATGCTCAATAGGGTTTAGGTCTCAAGACATGCTTGGCCAGTCCATCACCTTTACCCTCTGCTTCTTTAGCAAGGCAGAGGTCATCTTGAAGGTGTGTTTGGGGTCGTTATGTTGGAATACTGCCCTGCAGCCCAGTCTCCAAAGGAAGGGGATCATGCTCTGCTTCAGTATGTCACAGTACATGTTGGCATTCATGGTTCCCTCAATGAACTGTAGCCCCCCAGTGCCGGCAGCGCTCATGCAAGCCCAGACTATGACACTCCCACCACCATGCTTGACTGTAGACAAGACACACTTGTCTTTGCACTCCTCACCTGGTTGCCGCCACACATGCTTGACACCATCTGAACCAAATAAGTTTATCTTGGTTTTATCGGACCACAGGACATGGTTCCATGGTTAGTCTGCTTGTTTTCAGCAAACTATTTGTGGGCTTTCTTGTGCATCATCTTTAGAAGAGGCTTCCTTCTGGGATGACAGCCATGCAGACCAATTTGATGCAGTGTGCGGTGTATGGTCTGAGCACTGACAGACTGACCCCCCACCCCTTCAACCTCTTCAGCAATGCTGGCAGCACTCATAAGTCTATTTCCCAAAGACAAATTCTGGATATGACACTGAGCACCCAACTTCTTTGGTCGACCATAGCGAGGCCTGTTCTAAGTGGAACCTGTCCTGTGAAACCACTGTATGGTCTTGCCCACCGTGCTGCAGCTCAGTTTCAGGGTCTTGGCAATCTTCTTACAGCCTAGGCCATCTTTATGTAGAGAAACAATTTTTTTTTTCAGATCCTCAGAGAGTTCTTTGCCATGAGGTGCCATGTTGAACTTCCATTGACCAGTATGAGAGAGTGTGAGAGCGATAACACCAAATTTAACATACTTGCTCCCCATTCACACCTGAGACCTTTTAACACTAACAAGTCACATGACACCGGGGAGGGAAAATGGCTAATTGGGCCCAATTTGGACACTTCCTCTTGGGGTGTACTCTTTTTTGTTGCCAACGGTTTAGACATTAATGGCTGTGTGTTGAGTTATTTTGAGGGGACAGCAAATTTACACTGTTATACAGGCTGTACGCTCACTACTTTACATTGTAGCAAAGTGTCATTTCTTCAGTGTTGTCACATGAAAAGATATAATAAAATATTTACAAAAATGTGAGAGGTGTACTCACTTTTGTGAGATACTGTATATGCTTATATACATATATTTTTAAACTTTGCTGCTCATCGAGGCTCGATTTACCCCTTCACTGTGCTAGGTTCTCTGCCGTGTCTCACGGCATGAGAACGAGGCTCCCACTGGAGCTTATGGAAGTGTGCTTTTGTGAACGTAAAGCTTTCCTGCAATGCGAATGCAAGGTTGTGTTCGGATTGCCCCTCACCTCTAATACCAGTGCACAATTGGTGTATTCCTAGATCTATGCAATTGCTATATTAAATCTTTTAGTTGCTAATGTTATGAAAATTAAAAACCTTCTAACTTTGTCAAAGATTAAACATAATATTGAATGCTATACACTATGGGCCAGATTATGAGTGGAGCGCAAAATAGCGCTTTCGCAAGCGTGAAATTTGCTCTCCACTCATAATCTAGTCCATAGTGTACACTGTACAGGATTCAACATTATGTTTTATCCTTGACAAACTCAGAAGATTTCAAATTTTTATAACATTATCAACTAAAAGATTTAATATAGTGATTGCATAGGTCAACTACTACATCATTAAAGTGATTGTAAAGTCAGCCTCTTGTCTAAACACCTGTGTAACATTTGTCAAGAAAAAATTTGAGTTTCATTCATCAAATTTTAACTTTTTTATTCGTTACCTTTATTTTCAGTATTTTATCCTAGTTTTCGCTAAAATCATCCTCCTCCCGGCATTCGCGCTCCGTTCCTCTATTTTTTGATCGACGTCTTGATAGCCAATAACGGCTCTAACCACAGGGGGACCCACCCCCTTACCGTGACGTAATACGTCATCATTGCGCATGTGTTCGTTTGTGGTGTAGAGCTAATGTATTGTAAGCTCGTGCACATTTCGCGCATGCGCTATATATCTAAACACGGCGTCGCAATAGAATGTTATACGGAGTCCTGTCATTTCCTCTGTATTGTGCCGCTTGGATTAGTGGATCTGAAAGGGCTCCGTATATCGGTACATTGTGATATTTTGCTTAAAGTAAATGAGATTGCAGCTTAAAAAATTAACTTACACTCGATATTATATTCTTTAGAGATTGCGGGATTAAAGGTTATACTTTTAATAGATCCTGTCCTTCACCACTCTCTACGATAGTTTTCATTGAATAGAGTTAGACTCATTCAATGAATACTATGCTGTTAAAATGCGGAAACAGGAGTAACGCATGCGCAATTGAAAAACTACACGGGACGCACAGTGCCGATACGTAAACAGCGGGTGGGACCGCTGTTTACGTAATATGGGGGAGAATTAGCAAACAGTGAGTGGGAGGAGCGGGTAAGTGAATGATCGTTATTTGTTATATAAAATAAAAACTAAATAATACATTTTATTAAAAACGGATTGTGGCGGTATGCTTAATCGGATGATTCTCTACAAAACTATATAATATAAACAGGAAAAATTTACATTCACTTTAAGTACCATACTATAACATTAACATATTCATAAGACTATAAGCAGCTGCTATATACACTACTAAGCTTCTCACTGGGGGCCCCATTACATTTATGCGGTTTTGGTATCCAATTTACAGCGCCACATAGAAATGCAGCATGTATATTTCACCTGTAGCCCGCAATTTTTACTCCCATAAGCTAACATGGGATCGCATCGCAAATCGGTATCCAATATTCAGCGTAAGGACTTATGTGGCGAAAATGGAGAAATCTTACTCCATTTTCACCTCGCCACACAAAGGCAGCTGAGTATGGGAGCACCGTAACTCCCGAAACTGCATGCAAAAATAAACTAACACCTAACGCATGTGCAATATATAGCTACCTGTCAACCTCAATCCCCCACCGCAATAACTAATAAGGTGTATTAACCCCTATATCCGCCATCAAACCGCAAGTAATAATTAAACTATTAACCCCTATATCCGCCATCAAACCCACACCACAACTAAAAATAAAGTATTAACCCCTAAATCCGCCAACCCCAACATCGCAAACTACCTAATAAAACTATTAACCCCTAATCCGCCATTAACCCACAAGGCAAACTACCTATTAAAGTATTAACCCCTAAACCGCCAAAGCCCACAGCACAACTAAATAATTACATTACTAAGCCCCCTAACCTAACACCCTCTAACCTAACACCCCCTAAATAAACCCAAATTACCTAAATTACAAAATACTAAAGTTACTAACTATTAAAATAAAAAAACCTAACATTACTTTAAAAAAAAAAACAAGGGACAGTCTAGTCAAAATTAAAATTCTGGTGTAGACTGTCCCTTTAAGCTACAATTACAGAAAATAAAAAAAATCTAAGATTACAGAAAATAAAAAACAAAATTATCAAATTTTAAAAAATTATACCTAATCCCTATAAAAATAAAAAAGCCCCCCAAAATAAAAACACCCCCTAATCTAAGAATAAACTACCAGTAGCTCTTAAAATGGCTTTTTGCAGGGCATTGCCCCAAAATAAACAACTCTTTTACATTCAAAATACACAAAGTCCCCCCTAACAGTAAAACCCCACACCCACCAAACCCCCCAAATAATAAACCTAACACTAAAAAACTTAAACTAACCATTGCCTTGAAAAGGGAATTTGTTTGGGCATTGCCCTTAAAAGGGCATTTAGCTCTTTTATGCATTGCCCACCCTAATCTAAATTAAAAAAAAAAATGTAAAAAAACCCTAAATCTTACTCCCAGGTTGGTACTCACTGTTCCTGAAGTCTGGCCGAAAAGGTCCTGTCCCATGCGGGGAAGTCTTCTTCCAAGCGGCGACCTCTTGTTTCTTCTTCCAGGAACTGAAGACCGATGACCGCAGAGCTGAAGACCGGCGACCCTGGAACTGAAGACCGGTTACCATGGGACTGAAGACCGTCGACTGCAGAGCCATGGAGCGTGGAGGATCCTCTTCGTACGATTGCCGCTGTACACTGAATAGTGAATTCAAGGTGCACGATTAAAAATGGCGTCCCTTGAATTCCTATTGGCTGATTTGATTCTTCAAATTCAAGTCAGCCAATAGGATGAGAGCTACTCAAATCCTATTGGCTGTTCAAATCAGCCAATAGGATGAGAGCGACTAAAATCTTTCTTGATTAAGATAGAACATACAATTTTAAACAACTTTTTAATTTACTTCTATTATCACATTTTCTTAATTCACCTGGTATCTTTTGTTGAAAAGTGGGGATGCAAGCTCATGAGTGTGCACATGTCTGGAGAACTATACGGCAGCGGTTTTGCAAGAATGTTAACTGTTTGCATGGCTGATAGAAGCTCTATTTCCTGCAATGTATAGCTCCAGATACCTACCTAAGTTCTCTTTAACAAAGAATACAATGACAATGAAGCAAATTTGATAATACAAGTAAATTGGAAACTCCTTAAAAGTATATGCTCTGTCTGAATAACAAAATCATTTTTTTGGGTTTAGTATCCCTTTAAGATCTTATCAGTTTTCATAGGTTTACTCTTTAACAAAGGATAACAAAAGAGCAAAGTACATTTATTAACAGAAGTAAATTGGAAAGTAATTTAAAATTGCATGCTCTATCTCACTGTTTTTTCTACCTGTCCTCAGGCCTCCCCAACAGGCCAGGTTTTCAGGATTTCTTTGTATGAGAGCAGGTGAAATAACCGTTTACTAATCAGCTGATAATTTCACCTGTGCTCCAGTTCAGATATCCTCAAAATGTGGACTGTTAGGGAGGTCTGAGGACAGGTTTGAAAACCAGTGTTCTATCTGAATCATGAAGGTTTACTTTAGATTTTACTGTCCCTTTAAATGCAGGGAGCACACCCCTTTGTGAGACGCACTGTTTTGAAAGTAAACACAGCCTTTAGAAAATTACAGCTGGGACTTTATAATACTGGAGATTTCTTATAGAATATCACAAGCTCAGAGAGCTTTACAGAATAGGACCCTAAGTTCCTAAATGATGTTGTGTTTTTTCCCAAATAACCCTATTCACTCTCCAGCCATTTGTAGCAACAACACAGAAACAAGTGTTCAATCTCAACAAAAGCGAGGGTTAAATCTCAAGAGAACCAAGTGCTTAATCTCAAGAGAAGTGAGTGATTAATCTCAACAGAAGCGAAGGTTCAAACTCAAAAGTAAATTTGTGTTAAATCTCAAGCTATATATTTCCCCTGTCTGTTCGCCTACACTGGACACTGTCTGCCTGTTACCTAAGCCCCCCTCATGATTTTTACGACACCTCCTCCTCTCCCTGCACTTTCTGACTTCTTAGCTATTCTGTGTTTTAAGATATAATCTGTAAATTCCATTGAATTGGTCAGTATTGCTTTAGACTTGATAAAGGAAGGAGCTCTCCCGAAAGCTTGTCAACTTATAAATGTATAGTTAGTCCAATAAAAAAGTATCATTGCTCATCGCAATACTCTTGTTATTTTGATATCTATATATATATATATATGTATGTATGTATGGCTATAATTTTATATGTTAACTGTTGGTGGTGAATATATATATATGAAATGATAACCATACAATCCCCTGTATATTGTCAGGGGATAAGTGCCTGAGAGTAATACATACACCAATTATAAAAGAAAAAAAAAAGAGAAAGAAAGCCACTGAGGCTCCAGGCTACTCTATCTAGCACTCAGTTATTCCTACAAAAAATCTAAACATTAACAAGTGAATAACAGGCAAAGATGGGAGTCAGCATAAAAACCTTAAATACCTCATTTTTTTATTCACTTGGAACCATAAAGTAGCTTCAATATTTAACACAATCAGTTTGCATAATAAATTAACAGCGAATATATAAAGATTCAACGTCACAGCTTATGAGACCGAATTATCAAAGGTCTTGTGGACCTGATCAGACAGTGCGGATCAGGTCTGCAAGACCTCGCTGAATGCGGAGAGCAATACGCTGTCCGTATTCAGCATTGCACCATCAGTTCACAAGAGCTGCTGGTGCAACGCTGCCCCCTGCAGACTTGCGGCCAATCGGCCACTAGCAGGGGGGTGTCAATCAACCCGATCGTATTCATTAGACCGCTGCTTCATAACTGCTGTTTCTGGCGAGACTGAAGACTCGCCAGAAACACGGGCCCACAAGCTCCATACAGAGCTTGATAAATGGGCCTCTATATATCAACCAAGAGTCCCCGAAGAGAAGATCACTCTTCCTGTGGCAACCCTCTTATTGGCGTAGTAAACTCAAGGTCTGATGATCTAAAGCAGTGATCTGCAACCTTTTTTTTGCCGTGGCACACTTTTTAACATTAAAAAATCCTGTGGCACACCACCATCCCAAAATTTTACAAAATCACACATTGTAGCCTAATACAGGATATATATACAGTATATATATATATATATATATATATATATATATATATATACATACACACACTGTACTGTGCTGTCATGCCATGCCTCCTACAACAAACTATACATGACATATTGACATTCATTCACAAACAATCATAATGATTGTCTGTGAATGAATGTCAATGTCATGGTTGTAAATGATGCCTGATGAGCCTGTCGCATACCTCCCAATATTTCAAAATTTGAAAGAGGGACACCCCCGAACTGTCGTCAGTCTGCCGCGGCACACCTGAGGATCTCTCACGGCACACTGGTTGAAAAACACTGGTCTAAAGGTCTCTGGGCTGTCAAGATTATTAAAGAATGCTCGCCAGTCCTATTTCCCTGGTAGGATGATCTAAAGCCACTTTTTACCCTGAAAACTGTGTATCTTGCTAAGGGGGCCTATACTGCATTTTCGTATGGGGAGGAGATGCGCAAATAATAAAAGTGCAAAATAAAATTTGTATTTCAAAAATCTTACAAAATTAATAATTGAACCATTCACACAAAAATGCACAGGAAAAAATTGTTTTGCCAAGATGCATCAAAAATCGTACCAAAATTCTCCACCAAAAATGTATTTTTATAAGAAGAAATTAAATGTGTATGGTAATTACACAGGAATAATAAGCTTAGTATCCTTCACATTTCCATTGGTTGGCAACGCTCTCAAATGGAGCGCTGACAGTTACGCAGGAGTGATAAGGGGTATACCGTGGGTGTTTGCCCATGTCGGGTTTCCCGCTCGTATTACAAGTTGAAAGTAAACTCAATCGCCTGAGCTCAATCACTATTTACGCTAGAATGATTACCGAGTCCTCAGAGCTCTGGTTAACTTTTTCACAAAACAAAAAAGTGTACAAAACATACCATCTGACAAACTAAATGAACAACTACATTTTAAATATGAAATGCAACAAGGCTTGACAAACATGGGCACCAGGGGCAACATCAAAAATACTTCTATCTCTTAGAGTTCTAGGACCTATTACCTCTCCATTTGGATAGTACCATACTGCCTCTGTATAATGGGCTCAATAGCATTCTGCAGTTTCCATGGTAGTTATTTTAAAATTATTTCCAGGGACACTGTGCAGCAGAGCAGTTAAAGTGAAGGTAAAGTTACCTATATGCCGAACTGTATTAGTAATTGGTGTTCAAAAATAATATGACTTTCATTCATAATTTTTGTCAATTTTGCTGCTGAATAAAATTATCGCCGTTTTTACTCACTTATTTTCTGTCCGCAAATTCAACCCGTTGCTTGTTTGTTTTTTTCCTTAGTTGGTCAAGTTTTTTGAGTAGCCTATTGAAAACCTGGCCGTTAGGTGGCCGTCAATTGTGGTCATCCGCCTCCTGGATGATCTGCGCATGCGCTATATTTTTTTTTTTATCTTGGAACCCACGCACGCACCCGTTTTGCGCATGCGTATTCTTATTGTGCCTGAATCCACATATTACATAAAAGGATTAGCTGATTAGCGCACGCGCAATAAGGGGTGAAATCACAGATTTACACAGGCGCAGTTCAACGGAGCACTGTGAACGCGCCTTTGACTGATGTTTAGAGCGTGTGGGACCAGAAAATAAGGAAATAGTGGCTGGGAGGAGTCAACATTGGAACGGTGGTGAATAAAAAAAAATCTTTTATTTCATAAATGTAAAAGAAATTGGGATAAAAAGTTAGCAATCTGCTTACTGAATGCTTGACAAATTCATTATTGTATTCAGAAGGTTTAAACTTTACCTTCACTTTAAGTAGTTCTGCCCACTCTGCTCTATCCAAAAACAGCCAATCTTTTAAGTAGCACACAATGGGCAATGAGCAAGCGATATTAGCGCTCCACTTTGTAATACGGGCGCACGCACATATTGCAAGTAAAGCGCATTGCGAACGTGAGCTTGTGTTCGCATTGCTAGGATGCATTGTACTCATTATATATATATATATATATATATATATGTGTGTGTGTGTGTGTGTGTGTTAATATGTGTATATACACATATTAACACATAAATATATATGTATATAAGCATATCCAAAAACATTTACAGGGAACACACAGTTCCCATAGCCCGCTATTTAAAGACAGTGCCGTTTTTTTTTATTAACCCCACTCACACCAACTTTAGACTCCAAAAACTGCGTAGTGCAATTCTTTCTTATTAAAAAAGAAAAAAAAAGCATTTTTTTTTTTTAAATTAAAACTGCAACCCCCCTCTATTTTAAAGGTATTTGGGTCACTTTTAGAAAATGAACCAAAGATCTAATCTCTGGTTAATTTTCAAAGCACTAATTGCTACCGTGAGCTTGCAGTAGCAATAACCAGCCACTTGTAATGGAGGGTTAATTATTGCCCTCACACAATTGGGCAAATTTGCTCTTTTGCAGGAGCGCAATAATTTACCGCTCCACTTGTAGTCTAGCCCAATATGTACAAAATATAACTATTGTATTATCTGATCTAATTTAAAAGTCACAGATGTCAAATTAGATCATTGTTCTGCTGTTGTAATATAAAGTGCAGAAGACACAGAAAACACAATATGCAAACATATACAAATAATCAACAATAACCTCAAGACATCCATGTCAAACTCAACCTCATCAGATTTTTACAGTGTGATTTAGACTTCTGGAACAATTATACAAAGGGTCAGGGGCTAAAAAACTGGACTAAACTGGGGGATTTGTGACTGTTGGGAGGCAAGAGTTTCTCCATTTGCTGGGAATTGAAGTTCCCATGTGCACATAAGAACTAAATTCCCACCAGGGCATTCATATGATCTGATCTTTATTGGCCGACAGTGACAGCACAGCACTGGTGCAAACAATACAGCCTACACAGCACTGGTGCAAACAATACAGCCTACACAGCACTGGTGCAAACAATACAGACTATACAGCAGTGGTGCAAACAATACAGCCTACACAGCACTGGTGCAAACAATACAGCCTACACAGCACTGGTGCAAACAATACAGCCTACACAGCACTGGTGCAAACAATACAGACTATACAGCAGTGGTGCAAACAATACAGCCTACACAGCACTGGTGCAATCAATACATCATACACAGCACTGGTGCAAACAATACAGTCTACACAGCACTGGTGCAAACAATACAGCCTACACAGCACTGGTGTAAACAATACAGACTATACAGCAGTGGTGCAAAAAATACAGCCTACACAGCACTGGTGCAATCAATACATCATACACAGCACTGGTGCAAACAATACAGCCTACACAGCACTGGTGCAAACAATACAGACTATACAGCAGTGGTGCAAAAAATACAGCCTACACAGCACTGGTGCAAACAATACAGCCTACACAGCACTGGTGCAAACAATACAGCCTACACAGCACTGGTGCAAACAATACAGCCTACACAGCACTGGTGCAAACAATACAGTCTACACAAGAATGGTGCAAACAATACAGCCTACACAGCACTGGTGCAAACAATACAGACTACACAGCACTGGTGCAAACAATACAGCCTACACAGCACTGGTGCAAACAATACAGCCTACACAGCACTGGTGCAAACAATACAGTCTACACAGCACTGGTGCAAACAATACAGCCTACACAGCACTGGTGCAAACAATACAGACTACACAGCACTGGTGCAAACAATACAGCCTACACAGCAGTGGTGCAAAAAATAGAGCCTACACAGCAGTGGTGCAAAAAATAGAGCCTACACAGCAGTGGTGCAAACAATAGAGCCTACACAGCACTGGTGCAATCAATACAGCCTACACAGCACTGGTGCAAACAATACAGCCTACACATCACTGGTGCAAACAATACAGCCTACACAGTAGTAGTGCAAACAATACAGCCTACACAGCCTTGGTGCAAACAATACAGCCTACACAGCTCTGGTGCAAACAATACAGCCTACACAGCCTTGGTGCAAACAATACAGCCTACACAGCACTGGTGCAAACAATACAGCCAACACAGCAGTGGTGCAAACAATACAGCCAACACAGCAGTGGTGCAAACAATACAGCCTACACAGCACTGGTGCAAACAATACAGCCTACACAGCAGTGGTGCAAACAATACAGCCTACACAGCACTGGTGCAAACAATACAACCTAGATAACAGTGGTGCAAACAATACAGCCTACACAGCAGTGGTGCAAACAATACAGCCTACACAGCAGTGGTGAAAACAATACAGCATACACAGCAGTGGTGCAAACAATACAGCCTACACAGCAGTGGTGAAAACAATACAGCATACACAGCAGTGGTGCAAACAATACAGCCTACACAGCACTGGTGCAAACAATACAGCCTACACAGCAGTGGTGCAAACAATACAGCCTACACAGCACTGGTTAAAGGGCCGTTATTGTGGAAAAATTAAATCCTAAAGCATGTACTTTTAACACTAGAATCCCTGCAATGCTATATGGGTAACCCCCTCTCAGGCACCGCAGAGCACTGATGGTCGTGAGGGGAAAAAGGCAGGTAAAGGGGACTTGGGGGTGCTTTGTGGGTGCAGCCAGGGCAGGAGGGGCAGGGTGTATTATGGCTATGCACGACTTATGCACTTATGCAGAAGCTGAAGGATGAACAGCAGGCAGACCTCCCAACTCATTTCAATGCAACAATAACCAGGAGAGTTAAAGTGCCATAACAGTAATTTGTCTAAGAGAGTGATTTTTGTCCCTGCTGCATAAAGGTGTGCTATAGCTTTAAGGAGGCCTGGAAGATCATTTAGGCCTTAATTCTATTAGCCTATATTAGCTTTCTGTTTGCAACGTGATGTTCCTTGTGTATTGTTTTTCTGACTCTGGCAGTTTGTTGTTTGGAAATACTTTTTTGATGTTTGCTTTCTCCGACTACGCTTCTACATTAACGCATGTTTTGCAGTGACTTGGTATTTGTCTTTAGCTTGCTTTTGGACTCTGCATCTGTTTAATTATTTTGTGCTGCTTCTCCCTGAGAGGCTTTTACCTGGACTGCCTGACTATAAATTCCCTTACTGAGCATAGTTAGTTTTGGTATTTGAATATATTCTTTATACTGTTGCCTGAATCATTGATGCCTAAATACCTTGGGTCTCTCTGCTCTCGAGAGATCTGAATTTAAGTTGCCTATGTGAGTCTATCCAACACCGCTATTCATGTAATATCCAGCACCATTATTTATAAGATGTCCAACACTGCTATTCATGTAATGTCCAGCACTACTATTTATGTAATGTCCAACACCTCTATTCATGTAATGTCCAGCGCCAATATTTATGTAATGTCCAACACAACTATTCATGTAATGTCCAACACCTCTATTTATGTAATGTCCAACACCACTATTTATGTAATGTCCAACACCACTATTTATGTAATGTCCAGCACCACTATTTATGTAATGTCCAACACCACTATTCATGTAATATCCAACACCGCTATTCATGTAATGTCCAACACCGCTATTCATGTAATATCCAACACCACTTTCATGTAATGTCCAACACCACTATTTATGTAATATCCAACACCACTATTCATGTAATATCCAACACCCCTATACACCATGTAATGTCCAGCGCCACTATTCATATAATTTTCAGCACCATTATTTATGTAATGTCCAGCACCACTATTGATGTAATATCCAGCACCACTATTCATGTAATGTCCAACACCGCTATTCATATAATGTCCAACACCACTTTCATGTAATGTCCAACACCACTATTTATGTAATGTCCAACACCACAATTCATGTAATATCCAGCACCACTATTCATGTAAAATCCAGCACCACTATTCATGTAATGTCCAACACCACAATTCATGTAATATCAAGCACCACTATTCATGTAATATCCAACAACGCTATTCATGTAATATCCAGCACCACTATTCATGTAATATCCAACAACGCTATTCATGTAAAATCCAGCAACTTTATTCATGTAATGTCCAACACCCCTATTCATGTAATATCCAACAACACTATTCATGTAATATCCAGCACCATTATTTATAAGATGTCCAACACTGCTATTCATGTAATGTCCAGCACCACTATTTATGTAATGTCCAACACCTCTATTCATGTAATGTCCAGCGCCAATATTTATGTAATGTCCAACACCACTATTCATGTAATGTCCAACACCACTATTCATGTAATGTCCAACACCTCTATTTATGTAATGTCCAACACCACTATTTATGTAATGTCCAACACCCCTATTTATATAATGTCTAACACCGCTATTCATGTAATGTCTAACACCGCTATTCATGTAATGTCCAGCACCACTATTCATGTAATGTCCAACACCCCTATTTATGTAATGTCCAACACTGCTATTCATGTAATGTCCAGCACCACTTTTCATGTAATATACAACAACTCTATTCATGTAATATCCAACACCACTTTTCATGTCATATCCAGCAACACTATTCATGTAATGTCCAACACCCCTATTTATGTAATGTCCAACAACGCTATTCATGTAATGTCCAACACCGCTATTCAAGTAATGTCCAGCACCACTATTCATGTAATATCCAGCACCACTATTCATGTAATATCCAACAACGCTATTCATGTAATGTCCAACACCACTATTCATGTAATATCCAGCACCACTATTCATGTAATGTCCAACAGCCCTATTTATGTAATATCCAGCACCACTATTCATGTAATATCCAACACCACTATTCATGTAATATCCAGCACCACTATTCATGTAATGTCTAACCATGCTATTTATGTAATATCCAACACCACTATTCATGTAATATCCAGCGCCATTATTCATGTAATATCCAACAACACTATTCATGTAATGTCCAACACCACTATTTATGTAATATCCATCGCCCCTATTTATGTAATGTCCAACACCGCTATTCAGGTAATAACCAGCAACACTATTCATGTAATGTCCAACACCCCTATTTATGTAATGTCTAACACCACTATTCATGTAATGTCTAACACCCCTATTTATGTAATGTCCAACACCACTATTCATATAATATCCAGCACCACTATTCATGTGATGTCCAACACCGCTATTCATGTAATGTCCAGCACCACTTTTCATGTAATATACAACAACTCTATTCATGTAATATCCAACACCACTTTTCATGTCATATCCAGCAACACTATTCATGTAATGTCCAACACCCCTAGTATGTAATGTCCAGCACCACATTTCATGTAATGTCCAACACCACTATTCATGTAATGTCCAACACCACTATTCATGTAATGTCTAACACCGCTATTCATGTAATGTCCAACACCCCTATTCATGTAATATCCAGCACTATTATTTATGTAATGTCCAACACCGCTATTCATGTAATATACAGCACCATTATTTATGTAATGTCCAACACCGCTATTCCTGTAATGTCCAGCACACTAGAATCCCTGCAATGCTATATGGGTAACCCCTACAAATAGGTTAACTCATAGTTATAGTACCTCTCAGGCATCGCAGAGCACTGATGGTCGTGAGGGAAATAGGCAGGTAAAGGGGACCTGGGGGTGCTTTGTGGGTGCAGCCAGGGCAGGAGGGGCAGGGTGTATTATGGCTATGCACGACTTATGCACTGATGCAGAAGCTGAAGGATGAACAGCAGGCAGACCTCCCAACTCATTTCAATGCAACAATAACCAGGAGAGTTAAAGTGCCATAACAGTAATTTGTCTAAGAGAGTGATTTTTGTCCCTGCTGCATAAAGGCGTGCTATAGCTTTAAGGAGGCCTGGAAAATCATGTAGGCCTTAATTCTATTAGCCTATATTAGCTTTCTGTTTGCAACGTGATGTTCCTTGTGTGTTGTTTTTCTGACTCTGGCAGTTTGTTGTTTGGAAATACTTTTTTGATGTTTGCTTTCTCTGACTACGCTTCTACATTAACGCATGTTTTGCAGTGACTTGGTATTTGTCTTTAGCTTGCTTTTGGACTCTGCATCTGTTTCATTATTTTGTGCTGCTTCTCCCTGTGAGGCTTTTACCTGGACTGTCTGACTATAAATTCCCTTACTGAGCATAGTTAGTTTTTGTATTTGAATATATTCTTTGTACTGTTGCCTGAATCATTGATGCCTAAATACCTTGGATATCTCTGCTCTCGAGAGATCTGAATTGAAGTTGCCTATGTGAGTCTATCCAACACCGCTATTCATGTAATATCCAGCACCAATATTTATAAGATGTCCAACACTGCTATTCATGTAATGTCCAACACTACTATTTATGTAATGTCCAACACCTCTATTCATGTAATGTCCAGCACCACTATTCATGTAATGTCCAGCACCACTATTCATTATTGTTATCAGGTATTTGTAGAGTGCCAACAGATTCTGCAGCACTTTAAACATAAGCGGTATACAAGATAGCATTTATATGGATCAAATGGGTAGATGACCCTGCCGAGAGTTGCACTCTTGTAGTCGGCACTTATGAAGGTGATCTACAAACAGCTGTCTAACAACGCTATTCAAGTAATGTCCAGCACCTCTGTTCATGTAATGTCCAACACCATTATTTATGTAATATCCAGCACTACTATTCATGTAATGTCCAACACCGCTATTCATATAATATCCAACACCACTTTTCATGAAAGATCCAGCACCACTATTTATTTAATGTCCAGCACTACTATTTATGTAATGTCCAATGCTATTTATGTAATGTCCAGCGCCACTATTTATGTAATGTCCAATAACACTATTCATGTAATGTCCAACACCACTATTCATGTAAGATCCTGCCCCAATATTGATGTAATATCCAGCACCACTATTCATGTAATGTCTAACACCGCTATTCATGTAATGTCCAACACCACTATTCATGTAATGTCCAACACCACTACTTATCTAATGTCCAGCATCACTATTCATATAGGCCTAGATTTGGAGTTTTGTCGGTAACGACCCACGTAGCTAACGCCGGCTTTTTTCTGGCCGCACCATAAAAATAACTCTGGTATTGAGAGTCCACAAAAAGGCTGCGTTAGGCTCCAAAAAAGGAGCGTAGAGCATTTTTAACGCAGCTTCAACTCTCGATACCAGAGTTGCTTACGCAAGCGGCCAGCCTCAAAAACGTGCTCGTGCACGATTCCCCCATAGGAAACAATGGGGCTGTTTGAGCTGAAAAAAAACCTAACACCTGCAAAAAAGCCGCGTTCAGCTCCTAACGCAGCCCCATTGTTTGCTATGGGGAAACACTTCCTACGTCTGCACCTAACACCCTAACATGTACCCCGAGTCTAAACACCCCTAACCTTACACTTATTAACCCCTAATCTGCCGCCCCCGCTATCGCTGACCCCTGCATATTATTTTTAACCCCTAATCTGCCGCTCCGTAAACCGCCGCTACTTACATTATCCTTATGTACCCCTAATCTGCTGCCCCTAACACCGCCGACCCCTATATTATATTTATTAACCCCTAATCTGCCCCCCTCAACGTCGCCTCCACCTGCCTACACTTATTAACCCCTAATCTGCCGAGCGGACCTGAGCGCTACTATAATAAAGTTATTAACCCCTAATCCGCATCACTAACCCTATAATAAATAGTATGAACCCCTAATCTGCCCTCCCTAACATCGCCGACACCTACCTTCAAACATTAACCCCTAATCTGCCGACCGGAGCTCACAGCTACTATAATAAATGTATTAACCCCTAAAGCTAAGTCTAACCCTAACACTAACACCCCCTAGGTTAAATATAATTTTAATCTAATGAAATTAATTAACTCTTATTAAATAAATTATTCCTATTTAAAGCTAAATACTTACCTGTAAAATAAATCCTAATATAGCTACAATATAAATTATAATTACATTGTAGCTATTTTAGGATTAATATTTATTTTACAGGCAACTTTGTAATTATTTTAACCAGGTACAATAGCTATTAAATAGTTAAGAACTATTTAATAGTTACCTAGTTAAAATAATAACAAAATTACCTGTAAAATAAATCCTAACCTAAGTTACAATTAAACCTAACACTATGCTATCATTAAATTAATTAAATAAAATACCTACAATTACCTACAATTAAACCTAACACTACACTATCAATAAATAAATTAAATACAATTCCTACAAATAACTACAATGAAATAAACTAACTAAAGTACAAAAAATAAAAAAGAACTAAGTTACAAAAAATAAAAAAATATTTACAAACATAAGAAAAATATTACAACAATTTTAAACTAATTACACCTACTCTAAGCCCCCCTTCCGATCAGCCAATAGAATGCGAGCTCAATCTGATTGGCTGATTGGATCAGCCAATCGGATTGATCTTGATTCTGATTGGCTGATTCCATCAGCCAATCAGAATATTCCTACCTTAATTCCGATTGGCTGATAGAATCCTATCAGCCAATCGGAATTTGAGGGACGCCATCTTGGATGACGTCCCTTAAAGGAACCGTCATTCGGCTAGTAGGCGTCGGGAGAAGAGGATGTTCCGCGTCGGAGGTCTGCAAGATGGATCCGGAAGAAAGAAGATTGAAGATGCCGTTGATAGAAGACTTCATCCGGATCATGGACCTCTTCAGCTCCCGCTTGGATGAAGACTTCATCCGGATCATGGACCTCTTCAGCTCCCGCTTGGATGAAGACTTCAGCCGGATCATGGACCTCTTCAGCCCCCCGCTTGGGCTTGGATCAGGACATCGGAGGACCTCTTCAGGACGGATCGGTGAACCTGGTAGGGTGAAGACAAGGTAGGAAGATCTTTAGGGGCTTAGTGCTAGGTTTATTTAAGGGGGATTTGGGTTAGATTAGGGGTATGTGGGTGGTGGGTTGTAATGTTGGGGGGGGGTATTGTATGTTTTTTTTTACAGGCAAAAGAGCTGAATTTCTTGGGGCATGCCCCGCAATGAGCCCTGTTCAGGGCTGGTAAGGTAAAAGAGCTTTGAAATGTAGTAATTTAGAATAGGGTAGGGCATTTTGTTATTTTGGGGGTCTTTGTTATTTTATTAGGGGGCTTAGAGTAGGTGTAATTAGTTTAAAATTGTTGTAATATTTTTCTTATGTTTGTAAATATTTTTTTATTTTTTGTAACTTAGTTCTTTTTTATTTTTTGTACTTTAGATAGTTTATTTCATTGTAGTTATTTGTAGGTATTGTATTTAATTTATTTATTGATAGTGTAGTGTTAGGTTTAATTGTAGATAATTGTAGGTATTTTATTTAATTAATTTATTGATAGTGTAGTGGTAGGTTTAATTGTAACTTAGGTTAGGATTTATTTTACAGGTAAATTTGTAATTATTTTAACTATTTTAGCTATTAAATAGTTCTTAACTATTTAATAGCTATTGTACCTGGTTAAAATAATTACAAAGTTGCCTGTAAAATAAATATTAATCCTAAAATAGCTACAATGTAATTATTCGTTATATTGTAGCTATATTAGGGTTTATTTTACAGGTAAGTATTTAGCTTTAAATAGGAATAATTTATTTAATAAGAGTTAATTAATTTCGTTAGATTAAAATTATATTTAACTTAGGGGGGTGTTAGTGTTAGGGTTAGACTTAGCTTTAGGGGTTAATACATTTATTAGAATAGCGGTGAGCTCCGGTCGGCAGATTAGGGGTTAATAATTGAAGTTAAGTGTTGGCGATGTTAGGGAGGGCAGATTAGGGGTTAATACTATTTATTATAGGGTTAGTGAGGCGGATTAGGGGTTAATAACTTTATAATAGTAGCGGTGCGGTCTGCTCGGCAGATTAGGGGTTAATAAGTGTAGGCAGGTGGAGGCGACGTTGTGGGGGGCAGATTAGGGGTTAATAAATATAATACAGGGGTCGGCGGTGTTAGGGGCAGCAGATTAGGGGTACATAAGTATAACGTAGGTGGCGGTTGGCAGATTAGGGGTTAAAAAAATTTAATCGAGTGGCGGCGATGTGGGGGGGCCTCAGTTTAGGGGTACATAGGTAGTTTATGGGTGTTAGTGTACTTTAGAGTACAGTAGTTAAGAGCTTTATGAACCGGCATTAGCCCAGAAAGCTCTTAACTACTGACTTTTTTCCTGCGGCTGGAGTTTTGTCGTTAGATGTCTAACGCTCACTTCAGCCACAACTCTAAATACCGGAGTTAGAAAGATCCCATTGAAAAGATAGGATACGCAATTGACGTAAGGGGATCTGCGGTATGCAAAAGTCGCGGCTGAAAAGTGAGCGTTAGACCCAAATACCGGAGTTAGCCTAAAACCAGCGTTAGGAGCCTCTAACGCTGGTTTTCACGGCTAACGCCAAACTCCAAATCTAGGCCTAGTCTAATGTCCAACACCACTATTTATATAATATCCAGCAACAATATTCATTTAATGTCCAGCACCACTATTCATGTAATATACAGCACCACTATTAATTTAATATACAGCACCACTATTCATGTAATAGCCAACACCATTATTCATGTAATGTCCAACACGGCTATTCATGTAATATCCAACACCACTATTTATGTAATATCAAGCAACACTATTCATGTAATGTCCAACACCACTATTCATGTAATTTCCAACACTACTATTCATGTAATATACAACACCACTATTCATGTAATATCCAACACCACTATTCATGTAATGTCCGACACCACTATTTATGTAATATCCAGCAACACTATTCAGGTAATGTCCAGCACCACTATTCATGTAATGTCCAGCACCACTATTTATGTAATATCCAGCACCACTATTCATGTAATGACCAACACCGCTATTCATGTAATGTGCAACACCGCTATTCATGTAATGTGCAACACAACTATTTATGTAATATCCAGCTACATTATTTATGTAATGTCCAACACCGGAATTCATGTAATATCCAACACCCCTATTCATGTAATGTCCAACACCGCTATTCATGTAATGTGCAACACCACTATTTATGTAATATCCAGCTACATTATTTATGTAATGTCCAACACCGGAATTCATGTAATATCCAACACCCCTATTCATGTAATGTCCAACACCACTATTCATGTGATATCCAGCACCATTATTTATGTAATGTCCAACAGCGCTATTTATGTAATATCCAACACCCCTATTCATGTAATGTCCAATACCACTTTTTATGTTATATCCAACACCACTATTCATGTAATATCCAACATCAGTATTTATGTAATGTCCAACAACACTATTCATGTAATGTCCAACACCGTTATTCATGTAATATCCAACACCACTATTTATGTAATGTCCAACACTGCTATACATGTAATATCCATCAACACTCTTCATGTAATATCCAGCAACACTATTCATGTATTGTCCAGCACTACTATTTATGCAATGTCCAGCACCACTATGAATTTAATATACAGCACCACTATTCATGTAATATCCAACACCTCTATTCATATAATGTCCAACACCATTATTTATGTAATGTCCAAAACCCCTATTCATGTAATGTCCAACAACACTATTCATGTAATATCCAGCACCATTATTTATATAATGTCCAACACCGCTATTCATGTAATATCCAGCACCATTATTTATGTAATGTCCAACACCGCTATTCATGTAATATACAACACCACTATTCATGTAATGTCCAGCACCACTATTCATTATTGTTATCAGGTATTTGTAGAGTGCCAACAGATTCTGCAGCACTTTAAACATAAGCGGTATACAAGATAGCATTTATATGGATCAAATGGGTAGATGACCCTGCCGAGAGTTGCACTCTTGTAGTCAGCTCTTATGAAGGTGATCTACAAACAGCTGTCTAACAACGCTATTCAAGTAACCTCTATGTCCAGCACCTCTATTCATGTAATGTCCAGCACCACTAGTTATGTAATATCCAACACCGCTATTCATATAATATCCAACTCCTCTATTCATGTAATGTCCAGCACCACTAGTTATGTAATGTCCAACACCATTATTTATGTAATATCCAGCACTACTATTCATGTAATGTCCAACACCACTATTCATGTAATGCCCAGCACCACTAGTTATGTAATGTCCAACACCGCTATTCATATAATATCCAACACCACTATTCATGTAAGATCCAGCACCACCATTTATTTAATGTCCAGCACTACTATTTATGTAATGTCCAATGCTATTTATGTAATGTCCAGCACCACTATTTATGTAATGTCCAATACCACTATTCATGTAATGTCCAACACCATTATTCATGTAAGATCCTGCCCCAATATTGATGTAATATCCAGCACCACTATTCATGTAATGTCCAACACCGCTATTCATGTAATGTCCAACACCACTATTCATGTAATGTCCAACACCACTATTCATGTAATATCCAGCACCACTATTCATGTAATATCCAACAACGCTATTCATGTAATATCTAGGACCACTATTCATGTAATGTCCAACACCAATATTCATGTAATTTCCAACACTACTATTCATGTAATGTCCCACACCACTACTTATGTAATGTCCAGCATCGCTATTCATGTAATGTCCAACACCACTATTTATATAATATCCAGCAACAATGTTCATTTAATGTCCAGCACCAATATTCATGTAATATACAGCACCACTATTAATTTAATATACAGCACCACTATTCATGTAATATCCAACACCATTATTCATGTAATGTCCAACACGGCTATTCATGTAATATCCAACACCACTATTAATGTAATATCCAGCAACACTATTCATGTAATGTCCGACACCACTATTCATGTAATGTCCAGCACCACTATTTATGTAATATCCAGCACCACTATTCATGTAATGTCCAGCACCACTTTTCATGTAATGTCCAGCACCACATTTCATGTAATATCCAACACCATTATTCATGTAATGTCCAACATGGTTATTCATGTAATATCCAACACCACTATTTATGTAATGTCCAACACCACTATTCATGTAATTTCCAACACTACTATTCATGTAATATCCAACACCACTATTCATGTAATGTCCAACACCACTATTCATGTAATGTCCAACACCACTATTCATGTAATGTCCAACACCACTATTCATGTAATATCCAGCACCACTATTCATGTAATATCCAACAACGCTATTCATGTAATATCTAGCACCACTATTCATGTAATGTCCAACACCAATATTCATGTAATTTCCAACACCACTATTCATGTAATATCCAGCATCACTATTCATGTAATGTCCAACACCACTATTTATATAATATCCAGCAACAATATTAATTTAATGTCCAGCACCAATATTCATGTAATATACAGCACCACTATTAATTTACTATACAGCACCACTATTCATGTAATATCCAACACCATTATTCATGTAATGTCCAACACGGCTATTCATGTAATATCCAACACCACTATTAATGTAATATCCAGCAACACTCTTCATGTAATGTCCGACGCCACTATTTATGTAATATCCAGAAACACTATTCAGGTAATGTCCAGCACCACTATTCATGTAATGTCCAACACCACTATTCATGTAATGTCCAGCACCACTATTTATGTAATATCCAGCACCACTATTCATGTAATGTCCAACACCGCTATTCATGTAATATCCAACACCACTATTTATGTAATATCCAGCAACACTATTCATGTAATGTCCAACACCACTATTCATGTAATTTCCAACACTACTATTCATGTAATATCCAACACCACTATTCATGTAATGTCCGACACCACTATTTATGTAATATCCAGCACCACTATTCATGTAATGTCCAACACCGCTATTCATGTAATATCCAACACCACTATTTATGTAATATCCAGCAACACTATTCATGTAATGTCCAACACCACTATTCATGTAATTTCCAACACTACTATTCATGTAATATCCAACACCACTATTCATGTAATGTCCGACACCACTATTTATATAATATCCAGCAACACTATTCAGGTAATGTCCAGCACCACTATTCATGTAATGTCCAACACCACTATTCATATAATGTTCAGCACCACTAATTATGTAATATCCAGCACCACTATTCATGTAATGTCCAACACCGCTATTCATGTAATGTCCAGCACCACTTTTCATGTAATGTCCAGCACCACATTTCATGAAATGTCCAGCACCACTTTTCATGTAATGACCAAGACCGCTATTCATGTAATGTGCAACACCACTATTTATGTAATATCCAGCTACATTATTTACGTAATGTCCGACACCACTATTTATGTAATATCCAGCAACACTATTCAGGTAATGTCCAGCACCACTATTCATGAAATGTCCAACACCACTATTCATGTAATGTCCAGCACCACTATTTATGTAATATCCAGCACCACTATTCATGTAATGTCCAACACCGCTATTCATGTAATGTCCAGCACCACTTTTCATGTAATGTCCAGCACCACATTTCATGTAATGTTCAGCACCACTTTTCATGTAATGTCCAACACCACTATTCATGTAATGACCAACACTGCTATTCATGTAATGTGCAACACTACTATTTCTGTAATATCCAGCTACATTATTTATGTAATGTCCAACACCGCAATTCATGTAATATACAACACCCCTATTCATGTAATGTCCAACACCACTATTCATGTGATATCCAGCACCATTATTTTTGTAATATCCAACACCCCTATTCATGTAATGTCCAACACCACTATTTATGTAATATCCAACACCACTATTCATGTAATGTCCAACAACAATATTCATGTAATGTCCAACAACAACACTATTCATGTAATGTCCAACACCGTTATTCATGTAATATCCAACACCACTATTTATGTAATGTCCAACACTGCTATTCATGTAATATCCATCAACACTATTCATGTAATATCCAGCAACACTATTCATCTATTGTCCAGCACTACTATTTATGTAATGTCCAGCACCACTATTCATGTAATATACAGCACCACTATTAATTTAATATACAGCACCACTGTTCATGTAATATCCAACACCACTATTCATGTAATATTCAGCACCATTATTTATGTAATGTCCAACACCGCTATTTAAGTAATATCCAACACCCCTATTCATGTAATGTCCAACACTTCTATTTATGTAATGTCCAAGGCCACTATTTATGTAATATCCATCACCACTATTTATGTAATATCCAACACCACTATTCATGTAATGTCCAGCAACAACACTATTCATGTAATATCCAGCACCATTATTTATGTAATATCCAGCACCATTATTTATGTAATATCCAACACTGCTATTCATGTAATATCCAACACCACTATTTATGTAATGTCAAACACTGCTATTCATGTAATATCCAGCACCACTACTTATGTAATCTCCAGCATCACTATTTATGTAATATCCATCACCATTATTTATTTAATGTCCAACACTGTTATTCATGTAATATCCAACACTACTATTCATGTAATATTCAACACCACTATTTATGTAATGTCCAACACCGTTATTCATGTAATATCCAACACTACTATTTATGTAATGTCCAACACTGCTATTCATGTAATATCCAGCACTACTATTCATGTAATATCCAGCACCACTATTCATTTAATATACAGCACCACTATTCATGTAATATACAGCACCATTATTCATGTAATATCCAACACCACTATTTATGTAATGTCCAGCACAACTATTCATGTAATGTCCAACACCCTTATTCATGTAATATCCAACACCCTTATTCATGTAATTTCCAACACCCTTATTCATGTAATTTCCAACACCACTATTCATCTAATATTCAGCACCACTATTTATGTAATACTTAGCAACATTATTTATGTAATGTCCAGCACCACTATTCATGTTATATCCAGCACTACTATTCATGTAATGTCCAACACCACTATGCATGTAATGCCCAGCACCACTAGTTATGTAATGTCAAACACTGATATTCATGTAATATCCATCACCACTATTAATGTAAGATCCAGCACCACTATTTATTTAATGTCCAGCACTACTATTTATGTAATGTCCAGCACTACTATTTATGTAATGTCCAATGCTATTCATGTAATGTCCAGCACCACTATTTATGTAATGTCCAACACCATTATTCATGTAATATCCAACACCACTATTCATGTAAGATCCTGCCCCAATATTGATGTAATATCCAACACCACTATTCATGTAATGTCCAACACCGCTATTCATGTAATGTCCAACACCCCAACACCGCAATTCATATAATGTCTAACACCGCTATTCATGTAATGTTCAACACCACTATTCATGTAATGTCCAACACCACTATTCATGTAATATCCAGCACCACTATTCATGTAATATCCAACAACGCTATTCATGTAATGTCCAACACCACTATTCATGTAATGTCCAACACCACTATTCATGTAATGTCCAACACCACTATTCATGTAATGTCCAACACCAATATTCATGTAATTTCCAACACCACTATTCATGTAATGTCCAACACCACTACTTATGTAAAGTCCAGCATCACTATTCATGTAATGTCCAACACCACTATTTATATTATATCCAGCAACAATATTCATGTAATATACAACCCCCCTTTTTATGTAATGTCCAATCCCCCTTTTTATGTAATGTCCAACACCGCTAGTCATGTAATATCTAGCACCACTATTCATGTAATATACAGCACCACTATTAATTTAATATACAGCACCACTATTCATGTAATATCCAACACCATTATTCATGTAATGTCCAACACGGCTTTTCATGTAATATCCAACACCACTAATTATGTAATATCCAGCAACACTATTCATGTAATGTCCAACACCACTATTCATGTAATGTCCAGCACCACTATTCATGTAATATACAACACCACTATTCATGTAATATCCAACACCACTATTCATGTAATATCCAACACCACTATTCATGTAATATCCAACACCACTATTAATGTAATATCCAGCAACACTATTCATGTAATGTCCGACACCACTATTTATGTAATATCCAGCAACACTATTCAGGTAATGTCCAGCACCACTATTCATGTAATGTCCAACACCACTATTCATGTAATGTCCAGCACCACTATTTATGTAATATCCAGCACCACTATTCATGTAATGTCCAACACCGCTATTCATGTAATGTCCAGCACCACTTTTCATGTAATGCTCAGCACCACATTTCATGTAATATCCAACACCATTATTCATGTAATGTCCAACACGGCTATTCATATAATATACAACACCACTATTTATGTAATATCCAACACTACTATTCATGTTATATCCAACACCACTATTCATGTAATGTCCAACACCACTATTCATGTAATGTCCAACACCACTATTCATGTAATGTCCAACACCACTATCATGTAATATCCAGCACCACTATACATGTAATATCCAACAACGCTATTCATGTAATATCTAGCATCACTATTCATGTAATGTCCAACACCAATATTCATGTAATTTCCAACACCACTATTCATGTAATGTCCAACACCACTACTTATGTAATGTCCAGCATTACTATTCATGTAATGTCCAACACCACTATTTATATAATATCCAGCAACAATATTCATTTAATGTCCAGCACCAATATTCATGTAATATACAGCACCACTATTAATTTACTATACAGGTATACCCCACTTTACAGCGCTTCACTTTACAGCGCTTCGCTAATACAGCGCTTTGTGGAGCTGAAGTTCAACCTCCAACTATTTTGAAACAGTGCTGTAATCATCGTGAGATTGCGAGAAAAGTGACTGGCACCATTTTGTTATGCTAAGTTCACTCTGTTTACAGCATTACAGCGCAATCTGTGTCTCAGTGTTATAGTCTGGCAAATTTTACTATAGTCATTGTCACTATTTTACAGGTACAGTATTTATTGAATACTAATTGAATACTGTGCTGTGCTAGTGTTAAACTAAACATAGCATTATTGTACCCCTAATATATGTTAGTTCAAACATGTTTTCAAGTTTTTAAACACACTGGCAAGTGAAAAGAAAGCTAAAACTGTCTTGTTTCACTTTAAGGCGGTTTTCACTTTACAGCGGGGCTCCGGTCCCTAACCCGCTGTATGAGCGGGGTATACCTGTACAGCACCACTATTCATGTAATATCCAACACCATTATTCATGTAATGTCCAACACGGCTATTCATGTAATATCCAACACCACTATTAATGTAATATCCAGCAACACTATTCATGTAATGTCCGACACCACTATTTATGTAATATCCAGCAACACTATTCAGGTAATGTCCAGCACCACTATTCATGTAATGTCCAACACCACTATTCATGTAATGTCCAGCACCACTATTTATGTAATATCCAGCACCACTATTCATGTAATGTCCAACACCTCTATTCATGTAATGTCCAGCACCACTTTTCATGTTTCTGTGGCCCTAATTATCTGAAGTTTGTTAGTGGAACAGTGCTTTGTAGAAAGATGTCAGTGGGAAGAATAAGTGAGTGCACACACACCCCTCCCCATGCAGCATTGTCTAGTGCAAGGTGAGAGGGAACTTGTTCCTAGCAAAGAAGTGACATGTGCTGCTGTGGCTGATGTATAGTGTCATGCTGATACTTCACACATTAATGTAAGGTTTATTTTTATAGTTTTTGTTTTCTCTCTGTCTCAGATTTCAGCTTCCCATAGTAGTTCTGCTGTTCTAGTCAGTAAACTTATATTTGTCTGCACCTCCATGCTTCCTCCTCAGTCTTTACCTTGCTTTGCTCCTGTTGGCTGCCCTAAATCTCTTTAACCAGCTAACCTCACACCAGAATCACATTCAAAAGAATATTAAATGAATCCACAGTGGAGGAATTTATATATTTATTTACTTATTAGTACTGCTTAGGTCCAGTTTCACATATTGCAATTTATTTCATTTTTTTAAATGATTAGTTCAGCAGTGGATAATCCACTGCTGGGCTAATAATTAAAAAAACATAATTTATGTAAGAACTTACCTGATAAATTAATTTCTTTCATATTAGCAAGAGTCCATGAGCTAGTGACGTATGGGATATACATTCCTACCAGGAGGGGCAAAGTTTCCCAAACCTTAAAATGCCTATAAATACACCCCTCACCACACCCACAATTCAGTTTAACGAATAGCCAAGAAGTGGGGTGATAAAAAAAGGAGCGAAAGCATCAAAAAAATAAGGAATTGGAATAATTGTGCTTTATACAAAAAATCTTAACCACCACAAAAAGGGTGGGCCTCATGGACTCTTGCTAATATGAAAGAAATGAATTTATCAGGTAAGTTCTTACATAAATTATGTTTTCTTTCATGTAATTAGCAAGAGTCCATGAGCTAGTGACGTATGAGATAATAAATACCCAAGATGTGGAACTTCCACGCAAGAGTCACTAGAGAGGGAGGGATAAAATAAAGACAGCCAATTCCGCTGAAAAATTAATCCACTACCCAAATCAAAAAAGTTTCAATTTTTATAATGAAAAAAACTGAAAATATAAGCAGAAGAAACAAACTGAAACAGCTGCCTGAAGTACCATTCTACCAAAACTGCTTCTAAAGAAGAGAAAACATCAAAATGGTAGAACATAGTAAAAGTATGCAAAGAAGACCAAGTCATTGCTTTGCAAATCTGATCAACAGAAGCTTCATTCTTAAAAAGCCCAGGAAGTAGAAACTTACCTAGTAGAATGAGCCATAATCCTCCGAGGCGGGAATCCACCCGACTCCAAATAAGCATGATGAATCAAAAGTTTAATCAAGATGCCAAATAAATGGCAGAAGCCTTTTGACCTTCCTAACACCAGAAAAGATAACAAATAGACCAGAAGACTATCTGAAATCTGAATAGCTTCAACATAAGATTTCAAAACTCTTACCATATCCAAAGAATGTAAGAATCTTACCAAAGAAGTCTTAGTAAAAAACAATAATTCCTCCCTAATGTTGATAGAAATCACAACTTTAGGTAAAAATTTAAATGAGGATAGCAAAAACCACCTTATCCTGATGAAAAAATCAGAAAAAGGAGAGTCACAAGAAAGAACAGATAATTAAAAATTGTTCTAGCTGAAGAGATGTCTAAAAAGAACAATACTTTCCATGAAAGTAAATAATGTCTAGAGAAAACATATGCTCAAATAGAAGAGCCTGTAAAGCCTTTAGAACCAAATTAAAACTTCAAGGAGGAGAAATTGGCTTAATGACAGGTTTGATAAGAATCAAAGCCTGAACAAAATAATGAATAACAGGAAGGAATACTGCCTTACCCTGATGAAAAATCAGAAAAGGAGATCCACAAGAAAAGAGCAGAAAACTCAGAAACTCTTTGAGCAGAAGAGATAACCAAAAGGAACAATACTTTCCAAGAAAGTAATTTTAATGTCCAGAGAACACAAAGGTTCAAACGGAGGAGCCTGTAAAGCCCTCAGTACCAAATTGAGACTCCAAGGAGGAGATATTGACTTAATGACAGGCTTGATACAAACCAAAGCCTGCACAAAACAATGAATATCAGAATGAATAGCAATCTTTCTGTGAAAAAAAGAACAGAAAGAGTAGAGATTTGTCCTTTCAAATAACTTGCAGACAAAACCAACCTGAAAAATTTTAAAATTCTAGGAATTCTAAAAGAATGCCAAAAGAATTTATGAGAAGAACACCAAGAAATGAAAGTCTTCCAAACTCGATAATAAATCTTTCTAGAGACAGATTTACAAACCTGTAACATAGTATTAATCACTGAGTCAGAGAAACCTCTATGACTAAGAATCAAACGTTCAATCTCCATATCTTCAAATTAAATGATTTGAGATCCTGATGGAAAAATGGGCCTTGAGATAAAAGGACTGGTCTTAACAGAAATGTCCAAGGTTGGCAACTGGCCATCCGAATGAGATCCGCATACCAAAACCTGTGAGGCCATGCTGGAACCACCAGCAGTACAAACGAAGGCTCCATTAGAATTTTGAAGAATTAGAGGTGGAAGATATAGACAGAATGATAATTCCAAGGAAGTGTCAAAGCATACGCTACTTCCGCCTGAGGATCCCCGGACCTAAAATAGGCCCCTGGGAAATTCCTTGTTAAGACGAGAGGCCAACAGATCTATTTCTGGAAGCCCTCACATCTGAAAAATTGAAAAAAATATCTGGGTAAAGACCATTCTCCCGGATGTAAAGCTTGATTAACAGAGATAATCCGCTTCCCAAACGTCTATACCTGGGAAAAGGACCCCAGAATTTAGATAGGAGCTGGATTTAGCCCAAGCAAATATCCAAGATACTTGTCACAGTCTAAAGACTGATAGTCATACCCTGATGATTGACATACCACAGATGTGATAATGTCTGAAAAAAACAATAAACGTCTCTTCTTCAAAAGAAACCAACTGAAGAACTCTGGGAATGCACAGAGTTCCAAAATATCAAATGGTATTCTCGCCTCCTGAGATTTCCAAACCCCTTGTGCTGACAGAGAACCTCAGACAGCCTCCCAACCTAAAAGACTCGCATCTATAGAGATCATGGTCCAGGTTGAAAGAATCGAAGAGACCTGTAGAACTAAATGATGGTGATCTTAACCACCGAATCAAAGATAGATAAACATAGAATTCGAAGATTTAAAAAGTGAAATCTTAGAATCCCTGCACCATTATGCAGCATAAAAAACTGGAAAGGTTTTCTATGAAAATGAGCAAAGGAAAATGAATCCAATGCTGCAGCCATAAGACCTAAATTTCCATGCATATATAGCAACTGAAGGAAATAATAGAGACTGAAGGTACCGACAGACGGAACCCAATAAGAAAAAAATCACTTATCTGTTAGAGACAAAGACAGTGACACAATCTATCTGGAAACCTAAAAAAGGTGACCCTTGTGTGAGGAATCAAGAGCTTTTGATAAAAAGATCCTCCAACCATGTCTTGAAAAAACAAAATTGAATCATATGAGATTCCGTAGTCTCAGAAAAATAAAAATAATCTGAATGAAAACAGAAATGAAGATATGCATCTATTGTATCTAATGAAAACAAATAATGCTATCACTGACCAAAAAAAGTCAGAATAGACCATATAAATACCAATCTAAAAGATGGTACATTTATATAACAAAAAGATTTTCTGTCTTTGGAACAATGAATAGTTGAATAAACCCAGATCCTAAAAATTGAACTGGAATAAATACCCCAGAAGATTCCAGATCTGAGCAGCGCTTGATCCTCAACGGGTGATCAACCGCACTTCAACATTACCCAAAATATATGGGACTGAAAACACCTTAAGGAAAGTGTTAGCCTTACTGGAATAGCTGGAATATAATAGAGAAAAAAAGACTTCTCACAGACGGGTTTACTTAAAATTTAATTTGTACCCAAAATCTAAGAATTTTGGACCGAATAGAACAAAAAAAACTTCTAAATAAAAACATGTTACTTGGGTAAGAATTTAGAATTTTGTTCTTTAGTAAGAACAACCAAACTGAAATAAGCTTAAAGTTTTAGTCTAAGAACTTCATCTTGAAGCCCAGAGTAACAGTTAAGAATTGAATCCAATATCAATCAAATAATTGATTATCTTGGAAAAAAAGAAATAAGGATTTTTTAGAAATCACAAAATTTCTTCTAGCAAAAAACAGCTAAAGACATAGATTAAACCTCATTTGTGAAAATATTCAATAAAAATGAAGAAACAAATAAAATTATTAGCATGTTAATCCAGTTAAGGGACCAGAACACACCGGACTTGCATAAACAAAAAATGCAACAAAACAAATGCAACAGCACCCAGTCTGAACCTCAAATGAGCAGTAGACTTTGTCCCTTAACAATGCTAAATAATACATAATCTGATACTTGATATTTAAAGTAAACAGAAAAAATGGAGCAAAAGCAACATCATCCAAATAAATTACAGGTCCAAGAAAAGTACCTGAAAATAAAAAATGTTCTTTAAATAGGATACAACCATTTAAAAAGAAAATAAATACTATTTTGCTATAGAAACAATAGCATAATTTAGCAGGAGTAGAGATAGCCCCATTAAATTGGAGAACCCTCAAAATTGAATTTAACTGCCAGTAAGAATATAATTTAAAACCTTTGAAGAAAATTGTCAGCCTATTCCATTCCCTAGTATGAAGGAATGGAAAAAAAACAACCTCTGAAGACACAGAAGATAAAATAAGCAGAAATAAAATGTTAGCTAGTTTTGAAAAAGAACTAGTTACCTCAATATCCAAAATAATCAACACCTTTTCAACAAAAAACAAATGTACTCTAATAAAAAATAAAAAAAGTAGATTTGTTAGTGTCAATATCTGATGAAGAAAAGTTCTGAAAGAGAAAAAACATCATCAGAGAAGGATAATTCAGTATGTTGTTGGTCATTTGAAACTTCATAAAAAAGAAGTTTGAAAAAGACCTAAAAATTTTTTAATAGAAGGCGCAAAGTCAGACAAAGCCTTAACCTAGAATCAGAAAAATATTCTTATAAATTTTCTAAGTATATCTTGTACATAAGATGTAAAAAGAAAAGCAATACATAAAGCATAAATACTAATGGATTCTGCATGTAAAAGTATATCATGATAACTTATTACAAACCATAGCTAAAGATAAAGATTCATAACATTTAAAATAAATGAACTTAGCTTTGGTAGGACTTCTTAGTCAACAGGAATCCCTCAGTATGTTCTGATCCAGGAATAATTTATGGAAAATCTTGCAATATGTAATAGAAAAAAACAACATATAAAGCAAAATTATCAAATTCCTTAAATGACAGTTTCAGGAATGGGGAAAAATGCAAAACAAACAAGCCTCTAGCAACCAGAAGCAACAAAAAAGTGAGACTTAAATAATGTGAAAAAAAGTGGCGCCAAGTATGGCGCCCACATTTTTTGGCGCCAAGTATGACGCCCACATTTTTTGGCGCCAAACATCTTTTGGCGCCAAGTATGACGCCCACACTTTTTGGCGCAAAAAAACGTCTGTAACACACATGCGTCAAAAATGACGCAACCACGTGTAAACTTCCGGCATCAACTATGGCGCCGGAAATGACAAAATTTTGCACCAAAAAAGTTCGCGCCAAGAATGACGCAATAAATTGAAGCATTTTCTGCCCCCGCGAGCCTAACAGCCCGCAAGGAAAAAAGTCAATTTGAAAATTTCTTTAAGGTAAGAAAAAATATTTTATTCATATGCATTTTCCCAAATAATGAAACTGACAGTCTGAAAGAAGGAATACTGATTATCCTGAATCATGGCAAATATAAGTTTAAAGACATATATTTAGAACTTTACGTATAAAGTGCCCAACCATAGCTTAGAGTGTCACAAAAAATAAGACTTACTTACCCCAGGACACTCATCTACATATAGCAGATAGCCAAACCAGTACTGAAACGAGAATCAGTAGAGGTAATGGTATATAAGAGTATATCGTCGATCTGAAAAGGGAGGTAAGAGATGAATCTCTACGACCGATAACAGAGAACCTATGAAATAGATCCCGTAGAAGGAGACCATTGAATTCAAATAGGCAATACTCTCTTCACATCCCTCTGACATTCACTGCACTCTGAGAGGAAAACCGGGCTCCAGCCTGCTGTGAAGTGCATATCAACGTAGAATCTAGCACAAACTTACTTCACCACCTCCACGGGAGGCAAAGTTTGTAAAACTGAATTGTGGGTGTGGTGAGGGGTGTATTTATAGGCATTTTAAGGTTTGGGAAACTTTGCCCCTCCTGGTAGGAATGTATATCCCATACGTCACTAGCTCATGGACTCTTGCTAATTACATGAAAGAAAAAATTGATTTAGTTGTTTTTTGGGATGTTGGGGTGGAGAGCGAAATTGCATGGGGGGGGGGGCCCAAGCAAATTTTCGCCCAGGGTCCAGTCAATATTAAAGACGGCCCTGGGTATACAAGATAGCATTTATATGAATCATATGGGTAGATGACCCTGTCGAGAGTTGCCCTCTTGTAGTCGGCTCTTAAGAAGGTGATCTACAAACAGCTGGGCTCAAAGGCTTACATGCTAAGGGGTTTGAGGGGATAGCAATGGAGTTAGGAAGGTTAGTGTAGGTTGTATGCATCCCTGAATAGCAGAGTCTTTAGGGAGCGTTTGAAGCTTTTAAAACCAGGGGAGCTATTCATGTAATATCCAATACCACTATTTATGTAATGTCCAGCATCATTATTCATGTAATGTCCAGCACCACTATTCATGTATTATCCTACACCCCTATTTATGTAATGTCCAACATCATTATTTATGTAATGTCCAACACCGTTATTCATGTAATATCCAACACCATTATTCATGTAATTTCCAACAACACTATTTATGTAATGTCCAACATCATTATTCATGTAATGTCCAGCACCACTATTCATGTATTATCCTACACCCCTATTTATGTAATGTCCAACATCATTATTTATGTAATTTCCAACACCACTATTCATGTAATGTCCAACACCACTACCCCTTTTTATGTAATGTCCAACACCGATATTCATGTAATATCCAGCAACACTATTCATGTAATGTCCAACACTACTATTTATGTAATGTCCAGCACCACTATTCATGTAATATACAGCACCACTATTAATTTAATATACAGCACAACTATTCATGTAATATCCAACACCACTATTCTTTTAATATCCAGCACTATTATTTATGTAATGTCCAACACCCCTATTCATGTAATGTGAAAACGCCACTATTTATGTAATATCCAACACCACTATTCATGTAATATCCAACATCAGTATTTATGTAATATCCATCACCACTATTTATGTAATATCCAACACCACTATTCATGTAATATCCAGCAACAATACTATTCATGCAATATCCAGCACCATTATTTATGTAATGTCCAACACTGCTATTCATGTAATATCCAGAACTACTATTCATGTAATGTCCAGCACCACTATTCATGTAATATACAGCACCACTATTCATGTAATGTCCAGCACCACTATTTATGTAATATCCAGCACCACTACTTATGTAATGTCCAGCATCACTATTTATGTAATATCCATCACCATTATTTATTTAATGTCCAAGACTGACATTCATGTAATATCCAGCACTACTATTCATGTAATATCCAACACCCTTATTCATGTAATTTCCAACACCACTATTCATCTAATATTCAGCACCACTATTTATGTAATACTTTGCAACATTATTTATGTAATATCCAGCACCACTATTCATGTAATGTCCAGCAACACTAATATCCAACACCACTATTGATGTAATATCCAGCACCACTATTCATGTAATGTCCAACACCGCTATTCATGTAATGTCCAACACCGCTATTCATGTAATGTCCAACACCGCTATTCATGTAATGTCCAACACCACTATTCATGTAATATCCAACACCACTATTGATGTAATATCCAGCACCAGTATTCATGTAATGTCCAACACCGTTATTCATGTAATGACCAACACCCCAACAATGCTATTCATGTAATGTCCAACACCACTATTCATGTAATATCCAGCACCGCTATTCATGTAATATCCAACAACGCTATTCATGTAATATCTAGCACCACTATTCATGCAATGTCCAACACCAATATTCATGTAATTTCCAACACCACTATTCATGTAATGTCCAACACCACTACTTATGTAATGTCCAGCATCACTATTCATGTAATGTCCAACACCACTATTTATATAATATCCAGCACCACTATTCATGTAATGTCCAACACCGCTATTCATGTAATGTCCAACACCACTATTCATGTAATATCCAGCACCGCTATTCATGTAATATCCAACAACGCTATTCATGTAATATCTAGCACCACTATTCATGCAATGTCCAACACCAATATTCATGTAATTTCCAACACCACTATTCATGTAATGTCCAACACCACTACTTATGTAATGTCCAGCACCACTATTCATGTAATGTCCAATACCGCTATTCATGTAATGACCAACACCGCTATTCATGTAATGTCCAACACCGCTATTCATGTAATGTCCAACACCGCTATTCATGTAATATCCAGCACCACTATTCATGTAATATCCAACAACGCTATTCATGTAATATCTAGCACCACTATTCATGTAATATCTAGCACCACTATTCTTTAATGTCCAACACCACTATTCATGCAATGTCCAACACCAATATTCATGTAATTTCTAACACCACTATTCATGTAATGTCCAACACCACTATTTATATAATATCCAGCAACAATATTCATTTAATGTCCAGCACCACTATTCATGTAATGTCCAACACCACTACTCATGTAATATCCAACCCCCCTTTTTATGTAATGTCCAACCCCCCTTTTTATTTAATGTCCAACACCACTATTCATGTAATATCCAGCACCACTATTCATGTAATATACAGCACCAC
Organism: Bombina bombina; assembly: GCF_027579735.1. Lineage (NCBI taxonomy): Eukaryota > Metazoa > Chordata > Amphibia > Anura > Bombinatoridae > Bombina > Bombina bombina. Next base: position 1,220,361,930 of record NC_069501.1, read on the forward strand.
TATTAATTTAATATACAGCACCACTATTCATGTAATATCCAACACCATTATTCATGTAATGTCCAACATGGCTTTTCATGTAATATCCAACACCACTAATTATTTAATATCCAGCAACACTATTCATGTTATGTCCAGCACCACTATTTATGTAATATCCAGCAACACTATTCAGGTAATGTCCAGTACCACTATTCATGTAATGTCTAACACCCCTATTAATGTAATATCCAACACCACTATTCATGTAATGTCCAGCACCACTATTTATGTAATATCCAACACCACTATTCATGTAATGTCCAACACCACTATTCATGTAATGTCCAGCACCACTATTCATTATTGTTATCAGGTATTTGTAGAGTGCCAACAGATTCTGCAGCACTTTAAACATAAGCGGTATACAAGATAGCATTTATATGGATCAAATGGGTAGATGACCCTACCAAGAGTTGCACTCTTGTAGTCGGCTCTTAAGAAGGTGATCTACAAACAGCTGGGCTCAAAGGCTTACATGCTAAGGGGTTTGAGGGGATAGCAATGGAGTTAGGAAGGTTAGTGTAGGTTGTATGCATCCCTGAATAGCAGAGTCTTTAGGGAGTGCTTGAAGCTTTCAAAACCAGGGGAGCTATTCATGTAATATCCAACACCACTATTTATATAATGTCCAACATCATTATTCATGTAATGTCCAGCACCACTATTCATGTAATGTCCAGCACCACTATTCATGTATTATCCTACATCACTATTCATGTAATATCCAACACCATTATTCATGTAATTTCCAACACCACTATTCATGTAATGTCCAACACCACTACCCCTTTTTATGTAATGTCCAACACCGTTATTCATGTAATATTCAGCAACACTATTCATGTCATATCCAGTACCACTATTAATTTAATATACAGCACCACTATTCATGTAATATCCAACACCCCTATTCATGTAATGTCCAACAACACTATTCATGTAATATCAAGCATCATTATTTATGTAATATCCAACACCACTATTTATGTAATATCCAACACCCCTATTCATGTAATGTCCAATACCACTATTCATGTAATATTACAACACCACTATTCATGTAATATCCAACATCAGTATTTATGTAATATCCATCACCACTATTTATGTAATATACAACACCACTATTCAACACCCCTATTCATGTAATGTCCAACAACACTATTCATGTAAGAGCAAGCATCATTATTCATGTAATGTCCAACACTACTATTTATGTAATGTCCAACACCACTATTTATGTAATGTCAAACACTACTATTCATGTAATATCCAGCACCACTAATTATCTAATGTCCAGAATTCCTATTTATGTAATGTCCAAAACCATTATTTATGTAATGTCCAACACTGATATTCATGTAATGTCCAACACTACTATTCATGTAATATTCTACACCCTTATTTATGTAATATCCAACACTGCTATTCATGTAATGCCCAACACCGTTATTCATGTAATATCCAACATCACTATTTATGTAATGTCCAACACCGCTATTTATGTAATATCCAGCAACACTATTCATGTAATGTCCAGCATCACTATTCATGTAATGTCCAGCACCACTATTCATGTAATATACAGCATCACTATTAATTTAATAAACAGCACCACTATTAATTTAATATACAGCACCACTATTCATGTAATATCCAGCTTCCCTATTCATGTAATGTCCAGCACCACTATTCATGTAATATCCAACACTGTTATTCATGTAATATCCAACACCCTTTTCTTATGTAATGTCCAACACCACTATTTATGTAATATCCAACATCGGTATTTATGTAATATCCAATACCCCTATTCATGTAATGTCCAACAACACTATTCATGTAATGTCCAGCACCACTATTCATGCAATGTCCAGCACCATTATTTATGTAATATCCAGCACCACTATTCATGTAATATCCAGCACCACTATTCATGTAATATCCAACACCACTATGTTTATAATGTCCAGCACCACTATTCATGCAATGTCCAGCACCATTATTTATGTAATATCCAGCACCACTATTCATGTAATATCCAACACCAATATTCATGTAATATCCAACACCACCATTCATGTAAGATCCAGCACCACTATTTTTTAATGTCCAGCACCACTATTTATGTAATGTCCAACGCTATTCATGTAATGTCCACCACCACTATTTTTGTAATGTCCAACACCACTATTCATGTAATGTCTAACACCATTATTCATGTAATATCCAACACCACTATTCATGTACTATCCAACACCACTATTCATGTATTGTCCAACACCGTTATTTATGTAATGTCAAGCACCACTATTCATGTAATATACAACACCACTATTCATGTAATATCCAACACCACTATTCATGTAATGTCCAACACCACTATTCATATAATGTCAAGCACCACTATTCATGTAATATACAACACCACTATTCATGTAATGTCCAACACCACTATTTATGTAATATCCAACAACTTTATTCAGGTAATGTCCAGTACCACTATTCATGTAATGTCTATCACCCCTATTCATGTATTATCCAACACCACTATTCATTGAATGTCCAACACCACTATTTATGTAATATCCAGCAACACTATTCAGGTAATGTCCAGTACCACTATTCATGTAATGTCTAACACCCCTATTAATGTAATATCCAACACCACAATTCATGTAATGTCCAGCACCACTATTCATCATTATTATAATTATTATCAGGTATTTGTAGAGTGCCAACAGATTCTGCAGCACTATAAACATAGGCGGTATACAAGATAGTATTTATATGGATCAAATGGGTAGATGGCCCTGCCGAGAGTTGCCCTCTTGTAGTCGGCTCTTATGGAGGGGATCTACAAACAGCTGGACTCAAAGGCTTACATGCTAAGGGGTTTGAGGGGATAGCAATGACGTTAGGAAGGTTAGTGTAGGTTGTATGCATGCCTGAATAGCAGAGTCTTTAGGGAGAGCTTGAAACTTTTAAAACCAGGGAAGAGTCTTGTGGACCGAGGCAGAGAGTTCCATAAAATGGGAGCCTGTCTGAAGAAGTCTTGTAAATGGATCAACGTGTAAGGAAGATAAGCTTGGCAGAGGCATTCATTATGGATTTGTAATGGAAGTAGGTGGCAGCTAGGGAGACCAGAGAGGATGGAGTTGCAGTAGTCGAGGCGGAAAAGGATGAGAGAGTGGATTAAAATCTTAGTTGTATCTTGTGTAAGGAAATGTCTAATTTTAGAGATGTTTTTAAGTTGGAAGCGGCAGGCTTTAGCCAAGGACTGAATGTGAGGAGTGAAAAAAAGATCAGAGTCAAGTGTGACCCCAAGACGTCGGGCATGTGGGGTAGGGATAATGATGGAGCTATCGACAGTTATAGAGAAATTGGGGGTGGAGATTTTGGAAGAAGGGGGGAAATAAGGAGCTCAGTTTGGGAGAGATTTAGATTGAGGTAGTGAGAGGACATCCAAGATGAGATATGAGAGAGACAGTTAGTGACGTAATATCCAGCACCCCTATTTATGTAATGTCCAGCACCAATATTCATGTATTGTCCAGCACCACTATTTATGTAATGTCAAGCGCCACTATTTATGTAATTTCCAACACCGTTATTCATGTAATATCCAACACCGTTATTCATGTAATATCCAACACCACTATTCATGTAATATCCAACACCACTATTCATGTAATATCCAATACCACTATTCATGTAATGTCCAACTCCACTATTAATGTAATATCCAACACCACTATTAATGTAATGTCCTACATCACTATTCATCTAATATTTAGCACCACTATTTATGTAATACTCAGCACCATTATTTAAGTAATGTCCAGCACCACTATTCATGTAATATCCACCACCATTATTTATGTAATCTCCAGCACCACTATTCATGTAATGTCCACCACCATTATTTATGTAATGTCCAACACTGCTATTCATGTAATATCCACCACCATTATTTATGTAATGTCCAACACTGCTATTCATGTAATATCCAACACCGCAAGTCATGTAATATCCAACACCGCTAGTCATGTAATATCCAACACCACTATTCATGTAATATCTAACACCACTACTCATGTAATACCCAACATCACTATTATGTTCCTCCCTGCAACATTTGTAACTTTTAGCTTTGCGGGAGAACATGGCTATAGGCAAGCCTACCTACTGTCCCATCAGTAGCTGTAACACAATGTAAATCAACTTTTCAGTGAGGTTATTAATGACAAGAGATTAGTTCCTCAGCTGTTTCAGCCAGTAGTGAGCATTCATGATTCATCACTTACAAAACTCAAGCAGCAGAAGACCATACATTTGCACAAGTAGGCAGAATGAAAAGAGGAAGATTGTATATCACAATTGACACAAGTCCAGTGAGTGCGGATCTTTACTATATTGGATACAATTTATTTTTCCTGACACCCTGGAAGTTGCTGTTTCTTTTGAGATCCTGTTTTTGATATAATTTATATATATATATATATATATATATATATATATATATATATATATAATTTTTTTTTATTCTTTAATTGTTCTACACAATGATAATGGATAATAAATAATAAATAAATGATGTAACTACTTCCCAGTGTATGATTCTTTTATATAAGTTCTATTTGCTGTAGTTTCGGAATTATGCTGAATAACTGCAAATTTATAATGATCAGGTTGTTTTTTTTATTGTAAATATACTGTACATAATTATGGGTCAGTTACAAGTGGAGTGCAAACGATTCCGTGCAAGAGATATGGGGTTTATCGTTGGGGTTTGTGTTCATCGGACTGACCACTGGTATTACGAGTTGAAAGTAAATGTGATCGCTTTAGAGCAATCGTGATTTACGCTAGAATGATTAGCGCAACTTCAGAGCTCTTGTTAACTGTTTTGCAAAACTAAAAAGTTGCACAAAACACAATAAAAATACTTTACAAAGTACAGATACACTTATAATAACACCATCTAATAAAAATTATTTTAAAAAAAAATTGCACAAAACAGTTATAAGGGCTCAAAGAACAGAGGTCTCAGGTGTTAGAAGACAAAAGGCAGGCAAAGGGCTTAAACAAAGAGATACATACATATACATGTCTAAATATGTATATGTATGTATGTGTATATATATATATATATATATATATATATATATGTGTGTGTGTGTGTGTGTGTGTGTGTGCGTTTGTGTGTACATATGTATTTATGTATTTGCAGACATAAATACACATATAAACACATAAATACATATGTACACAGATATAGACATAAATATATAAGTGCATTGGAGCCCTTTGCAGTTAAAGAGACATTAAAGACTAAATAAATGCTAGATAGAATGATGCATTCAAAGAAAAGATCAGTCTGAGAATAACGTAGATTTATTTTTTAAAGTTTAATTAGATGTTTAAATATTAACAAAATAAGTGTAAAGTGTGTGTCTATAAAACAATAGGAGCTGTCATGTTGTAACTTAGGTTACCTTATCTGCTGTGGCCAATTAGGAACGGTTAAAAATAAGTCACCAGAGTGTGCAGCCAATGGCTGTGTGGAATATAATAGCGTTCTGCACTTCCATTTCCAACAGAAATGGAAAAGATTACAATTTCAGAATGAAATTACAGGAAAAGGGGACAAAATAAATAATAAAAGTATATTGCAGAGCTTTTTTTGTATATACAATTTACCATTTTATATTACCATCTGAAAGTGTTTAATGTCCCTTTAAGTAGATAAAAAGCATATTTATGCAATATAAATTTTTAATAAAGGTTTCAACTTTTTATTTACAGTAAATATGTGTCCTTCTAGTGTTCTGCACATACCAGAATATGCTTTATCTATTTATAAAATAGATATTCCTACATATATCTGTATATATCTATACCTATATATAATCATCTATATGTATAGGTATAGATATATATTGTACAATAAAACATCAGTTATATCTAGAAATATTCATTTATGAATAAAAAAATGTGAAGAACATCGGAATGTGAAATGTTGGATTAGCCCACATGGGAATATGCGATCGGGTCTGTGTGAGAGTTGGGTGTTTTTTTTCTCCATTGACTTCTATGGGGAAATATGTGAACGCACACGCAATATTCTAAGTTTGTCTTTTTGTGCTCGTGGGGCTAGCGCGCAAATGAAAACAGTTTAGTTTCAACTTATAATACGAGCTTGAGTGAGAGCATTAATTAGTGCGCCACTTGTAATCTGGCCCTATGTTGGTGTGTGTATCTATCTTATTGTGTAGCTTAAAGGGACACTAAACCCAAATTTTTTTCTTTAATGATTCAGATAGAGCAGCAATTTTAAGCAACTTTCTAATTTTCTCCCATTATCAATTTTTCTTTGTTCTCTTGCTCTCTTTATTTGAAAAGCTGAAATGTAAAGCTTAGGAGCCGTCCCATTTTTGGTTCAGTACCTGGGTTGTGCTTGCTGATTGGATGGCTAAATGTAACCACTAATATGCAATTGCTATCCAGGGTGCTGAACCAAAAATGGGCCAGCTCCTAATCTTTAAATTCCTACTTTTCAAATAAACATAGCAAGAGAACGAAGAAGAATTGATAATAGAAGTAAATTAGAAAGTTGCTTAAAATTGCCTGCTCTATCTGAATCATGAAAGAAAGAAAAAAATGGTGTTTAATATCCCTTTAAGGTTTGGCAGACTATTTAATGCTTAAACCAAGCTTTACCTTTATATCGTTTGTTCTAAACTTGGCAGTTTTTTTGGAGCACACTCCCTATCTGGAAATGCTAATAATCTACAGTTAACTGCTTGTGTGTTAGAGTGTTAAATGTTTAAAGAAATGTATTTTTCCTGTCTCTTATTATTACAAATGAGTAACCAAACCTAAAGGAAAATGTTGCCTTATACAGGGACACCAAACTTACAAACTGAGGACACTGCATCTAAACCTCCAAAAGATTTATGCGGCTCTTAGCAACACTGACCATACAAAATAAATCAGTAAATGTTTTCCATACTTCTCACTTGGTAATATTAAAGGGACAGTCATCCAAAAGTTTTATTTTTAAAAAGATAGATAATCCCTTTATTTACCATTCCCCAGTTTTGCACAACCAACGCTGTTATATTAATATACTTTTTACCTCTGTGATTACCTTGTATCTAAGCCTCTGCAGACTGCCCCCTTATCTCAGGGCTATTTACAGACTTTCATTGTAACCAATGAGTGCTGGGTCCTGCACAACTCCATGGGAGTGTGCACAATGTTATCTATATGACACACATGAATAAGCAGTGTCTTGATGTGAAAAGATAATAAAAATGCATGAGATAAGAGGCTGTCTGCAGTAATTTAGAGGTTTGAACGTTATATAGTATATTAATATAAAAATGTTGGTTGTGCAACGCTGGGTATTGGGTAGTAAAGGTGTTATCTATCTTTTTAAATAATAAAAAAATTAGAGTAGACTGTCCATTTAAGCATGTGTACGTCCAAAATATTGTAATTTGTATTGTTATAATACATTAATAATAGTAACACATTCCTAGGTAATTTTTTTACTTAATATGATTATATCCTAATTTTATGTTGAGGTGTATACTTTACCATTAAAGTGATATGTAACCCAAAAAATTTCTTTCATGATTCAGATAGAAAACGCGATTTTTAAACAAATTCTGATTTCATTTTATTTTCACTATTTCTATTTCTATTAGTTTCTTTTGTTGAAAAGCAGGAATCTAAGTTTAGGAGACTGCCCATTTCTTTGTCTGAGCAAAAAACATGCATTAAAAAACGTTTTGATAGCCTTACCGGTAACAGTGTGCTGGGTTTCAGAGCCTGGTTGACATTTCGCAACAGAGCCCACTTGCCCTGGTCTTTCTCTAAGATATCTTCCTCCCCACGTCGCTTATACATCCTTTTGACAACGTCAAATCCAATGTTTATAAATATTCTTTAATGTAGTGGTGGAAAATCTAACCATGATCATTTATACAGCAAACAAAAACAGACAACCTTCATTGCATTATCCATATCCAATAAAGCTGACGTTTCCATCTTATAACCAGGTCATTCCCAAAGAATCCAAAAAAATAATAATATTATCATTGATGAAATGTGTTGATGATTTACACATCCATTGAATTCTTGTGTTCTTCTAAGAAAAGTGGCATCCTTCAAAAGAGCTTAAGATCTCCTGAACAGAGATATTAAATGTCTCAATCATCTGTTTCTCTCCATGAACTCTGATACTGTCTATTCTAGTTTAAGAATCCTTTGGTACTTATTAAACTGCAGATGGTCTGAGCGTAACGTAACACATGGCTTTTTATTAACCCAATACCATAACAACTAACAAGTCAGATCACAGAGGGAAGACAAAACCGGGACCCATCTGCATTTCCTTTAAAACAGGCTACAAACAGATAACCTAGTACCATAGCAACTGGATTTTAAATAATTGATTGATTTGTCACCTTTCTTAAGTAGTTCTGGCCATTCAATAAGAGTATAGCTGTGTCTTGTACATTTGTGGGAGTCAGTACAATATGCTAACATGGTACTTCAATAATAGTTTAAATTCCATGGCAGACATAAGTGCTGTATATGTTAAACATTTGCTAAAAAAAAGTCAGCAGAGAACAGAAAAATAAATAGACTAGAACAGGGATAAACTTCACTTCAACATTACCAAATATTTAAAGGGCAGTTATTTAGCACGATAAGTGATGCAAACACAAATCTTTATGAAGAGGTCCCAGAGATAAATAAAAGTACTATGTGTGATGAATGTAACCAGTTATAAACAGCCAATTATAAATGAAAACAAGTGTTTAATTAATTTATAGCATGAAATTGCAATTTTGTCCTCTTCTATTGGGGAATTGTAGCTTAAAGGGACACTCAAGTCAAAATATACTTTTATGATTCAGATAGAGCATGCAGTTTTAAGACACTTTCCAATTTACGTCCACTATCAAATTTTTTACAGCCTTTTTATGTTTACACTTTCTGGGGAACAAGATCCTACTGAGCATGTGCAGAAGCTCACAAGGTATACATATACTAGTCTGTGATTGGCTGATGTCTGTCACATGATACAGGGGGCAAGAAAATGAGAGAAAAAATAAATTTGTTAGAAAAAAAATCTACTGCTTATTTGAAATTCAGAGTTAGTGCTTGCATTGTCTTTTTATTATGCACTTGTTAACTATGTAATTGAAATTCTACTGCATTGAGTGTCCCTTTAAAGGGATATGAAACACAAAAATCTACTTTTATGATTCAGAAAGAGAATAACATTTTAAAAAGGTTCCAATTTACCTCTATTATCACATTTGCTTCGTTCCTATGATATTCTGTGTTGAAGAGATACCTAGGTAGGCAACTGGAGCACTACATGGCAGGGAATAGTACTGACATCTAGTGCTCTTACAAATGGGTAAACACTCTTGCAAAATTACTGCCATATAGTGCTCCAGAAATGGGCCGGCTCCTAAGCATACGTCCCTGCTTTGCAACAAAAGATAACAAGGGAACGAAGAAAAATTGATAATAGAAGTAAATTAGAAAGTTGTTTCAAATCATATGCTCTGTCTGAATCAAGAATAAAACATTTTTGTATTTCCTATCCCTTTAAAAAGTCTGAGTCACCCATGAGTAATGTAGAATGATGTGATACAGCACCAAACCAAGGGCCACAGTAAACTTTATAAAGCAATCAGATAGAACTATTCACCTAGTTATTAGGTATCTCATAAGCTACTGGGGTTTGATGATGAGCAGATTAGACAAAAACACATTTTAAGTATTTACATTCTTTGCAGTAACAAACTGTTAAAGCAGCTGTAAACAATGAATGAGTCTTTGTATTTCTCAAGGGAATAAAGAGATGAGCGCAAATCAGCCTATGAATAATTAAATAATGAATGCAGAACTGGCTC